>NW_005178589.1:0-11770 GCF_000350225.1 Chondrus crispus | reverse complement strand
CGGGGCGGCCTGGCCGCAGGCCAGGCCGCCACGGGGACACGTGGCGTGACAGTCTGTGCGTCTGTGAGTTCCTGCGTTGCCATTGGTGCGCTCTGTAGAAGCCGCCGTACTGATTGGTGTGCTTAATATTTTCAATTTTTCCGATGTGCCTTTGGCGGGAAAACAAATTTTGGGCGCACGGGGTCGACACGGCGTACACGTCACGGCCACGTGAGGGGCGGCCTGGACGCAGGCCAGGGTGCCACGGGGACACGTGGCGGTGGCAAGTGGCGGGGGGCTGCGAGGCGGCCTGGCCGCAGGCCAAGCGGCCACCAAGGACACGTGGCGGCTACGGGATGGGCAGAAATTACGGGGGTCATTTAAAAATTCGGCATGACCTCAGAGGCGGCAGCGGCGAGGGGAAAGGGTGTGTCACTGGCGGGGGGCGAGGGGGCCCGCATGGCTGTGGTACAATTGCCAAGTGGCGCTACTGCACTAGGCGGGCGCCAGAGGCCTCGCCAAGTACAGTAGTAAGATGTTAACCGATACGGTGCATACGTGGCCAGCACGTGTAGATGTGGCCACGTGGGAGTCCACGTGTAGTTAGTGGCACCAGCTAGTGCAGGTGTACACGTGGTGCGCGACCGATCGGTGGGTTAGTACAGTAGTCATTTTTAGTTACCGTAAGCTACAGTAAGCTGGCTACAGTATGTACAGCTACTGTAGTCCGTCCGGTGCCACCGCCCTACTAGGGGGTATAAGATAGGGGGGCACCGGGCTGGAGGTAAACCGAGGCAAGCACGCCTCCCCTTACTTCCTACCCTAGTCCTTTACCGTACGGTTAAGTAAGTCCCTCAGGTTTCCGGCTCGCCACCGGTCGTACTGCTCTACACCCCAGTACGACTGCGCGTGTCCAGTGCGGTGTACCTCCCTTGTCCTGTGCTTCCTACCGTTCCGGATTATTCTACCTGACGCTCCAGTGTAGCGGTCCCCCAAGCTCCCTCATTTTAGGTACAGCCTGTCCTTTTCCGTTTACGGTTTAGCGTCCCTACGGTTGTACCACATTTTTGGTACTCTTGTGGAGGGCCGCCTGGGGTTTCTAGACTCTCACCGTCGAGCTCAGGAAAGAAGACATTCGATTTGGTACGTGGACAAGTTGAAAAACACGTATCAACCCCCGGTTCAAGCAAGAAGTCAAGATGAATCCGACCGGAACCGCTGCGGAAGACTGCGGTTCGGGACGGGGCAGTACTCGCTCCGGCTCAGCCCGGGCGAGTACGCGCAGCGGACCACCCGGGTCCGTGCGCCCCCGTGGCGAAAACCCGGAGTCACTGCTACGGGTGACAGCCGGTACAGGGCAGAACCCAACCAATACGGAGGTGACGGCCCCTGGGGCCGTCCCGGCCCTCGCTGGTCGAGCGGGTACCGAACACCGCTCCCGGTGGGCATTAAATACCCTCTGGCCGCGCATGCAGACGTGGCTGGAGGAAGCTCTCGTTAAAGAGGTTCCTCGTCACGTCGAGGGTGCAATTAACCGAACGGTTCCGCCGCTTGTTGACGAACAAGTCCGGGCCGTCGTCACGCCCGTCATCGACGACGTCGTGGGTGCCCTCGTAGAGCGTGAGCTCCGAGAGGCACTCGACCCTGGAGATCATCTTACACCGTTGGGGCTGAGTCTCCAGACAGCTATCAACATAGCTGTCGAGGCTCGCCTCGCCAACTTCAATCCGAACGGTACTGTAGCTCAGGCACCTCAACTTCCTACAACCGCTACGGCACCTCTCAAATTAATAAGAACCGGAACGGGAGATACAAGACCGACACAGGTATATATGGCCCCTCACCCGGAGGCGAGCCCTCACCCGGAGGACCCACCTATATACCTGCCCGAACTTCAGGGTGTTACACGGGGTCCGACAGATAAGGACCCCGCGACCTATGACCGATACGGAAGACACCCTCGCCATGAGACAGAAAATCTGACGAGGTATGGCGAGACAGAAAATCGCTTGTCTCTCCGTTAGGGTCCCAAGTCCTGACGCACAAGGCGCGGGCCATTACCGGAGGAAGAGGAGGAGTACTCCGAAGAAGAACCGTACGGTGACAGAAAAGCCGTCCGGCAAGATTACCGTCGCTATAGGTCTCGGGCTGGAGCCCGTCGTCGAGGAGGTGATTTTCCCTCCGACGGAAGCTCGCCTGATTCGACCAGCGACGAAGGTCGGCGCCACCCGGGCAGCCGGCGAGACCGTAGCCACCGACGCAAGTGGTCCGGCTCAGAGGGCTACAGTACAGACCCCGAGCCGCACGACCAGGGGCGCCGACCGGGTAGAAGTCGTCGGACTACCGAACGGTCAGCCCCCACCAAGAGGGTCGATGTGATTAAACCGCTTAATGATTTATTCACCAAAGCGGTTAATTACAAGACCTACCGGTTGGAACGTCGCAGCGCCCGGTATAATTCCGAGGTCGCGCGCCATATCAGCCGTATCCGCAAGAAGCTGGACGTGCAGATGAAATCTCACACGTTCAGTGGACAAGATCCGATAGCGGTTTTGGGCTTCCTTGCCCGGTTTAAGATGGCTTGCGACCATAATGGGGTAAGCCAGGGAGCTGCCGTATGGTGCTTCCAATTCTACTTAACCGGACAGGCGCATGCTCTACTGCAGTCCCGCCTTATGGGTAATACCATGGCGGTGGACGCCGAGAAACGCGACATGCTCGAGAGTTACGAGGAGGTAGTCAATTTCCTTTTACGGACCTACGCTACCGATGAAACTATCGCCGAGGCCTACACCGAAGTGGTTTCCTTCCGTCAGAGTTCTAACATGACGGAAGAAGCCTACAGCAATCAGCTGTGGGACAAGGCCCTCCGATGCAGTACTGTCTTCTCAGACCGTCGGCTCAAGTCGCTGTACGTCAAGGGATTGCTCCCAGCGACGTGCGCGCAAGTGCGGAATTATCTAGCGACGCACGCCACGGTAGACTACCAGGCGGTCGCTAGGTACGCACAAGCCATCGGGGAGACACACCGTTCGGCAAGGCGGCACTTATTGCCATCGAACGTCGCGTCCCGTGACGCTACAGGCAAGATTGCCTTTAACCGCTCGGCAAGAAAGACTCCGGTGTTGTCCGTCGAGTCCTCGTCGGAGGCTGCCTATACAGGCGCCTCACCCAACGCAGAAGGAATATTGGCGATGGCGAGCCCCACAATACACGCAAGTACCGTGAGCTCGCCGCCAAAAAGTTTCCATCCTTCTCCGGTACCGTCAGTGGGAGGGGCTGTAGCCCCAACGTCCACTGTAGCCGGTTATGGCCGCCGCTACGGAAGCGGGGACCAACGCGCAAGGTGGGGACCGCCTCCGTGCCGGTTCTGTCTGGACCCCACTCACCGACAGGAAAGCTGCCCTATTGTCGCGGACGCCTCGCTGCGAGCCCAGCTCCTAGCAGCGAGGGAAGCGAACTATCAAAAGTTACGCATCCGACAGGGGCTCCGCCCTGGGTCTCCATTCAGTCGTCCACAGGGACCGGTGTGGCGAGGAAATCCCTCATCTCAAACCACGCCGGTCGACCTGGTGGACGAGGGGGTCGACAAGGCGGAGAAGCTGGTCGCTGAGGAGGAGGAGGATCTCCAACTCACGGGGGAGGACAGGGAGGACGCGTAGAGGCGACGTCGTCAAAACTCCCTGTCTGCCTCACCCCGGAGGATCCTTCCCCCTCAACTCAGGCAGCAGAGCCGAACCGAACGGAAGACGCGCCGACCGAAGCGGAACCTATTTGCTTCTTCAAGAGGCAGAACTATAAGGTTTCCGCCACGGTAGGGCTGCGACAAGCAAATATGCGGGCACTGACCCCAGTCCTAGACTCGGGGGCAGCGCCCAACCTCATTCATATACGCTGTGTGGCCGAGCCATGGCGCGCGGCCATCCGTCCGGTAAAGAGCGCACCGCTGGTGGACGCCTCCAATCGCTCAATGAGCGCCCTTGGACAGCTTACACTGTACGTCCGCATCGGAGATTTCACAGCCAGGGTCAAGTTTCTCGTGGTCACTCGCCTGGCAGTGGATTGTATATTAGGGACCACCTTTATAGACCAACATATCAAGGCAATTCTACCACCGCGACGGAGGGTTCTCTTCCATCATGCCCCCTCAGTCGCACTTACAGGTACGACGCCATCCAAATTTGCTCATAAGGAACACCGAACGGAAACAGAAAAATCGCCCAGAACCAAGCCGTTTCCGAGCAACACGCCGTCTCGGAAAATACGCATGGTGCGGGGAATTACAATACCCCCCATGACGCAAGCAACCGTACGGGTGGCGACGCCGGTCGCCAGGCTCTGCTTCTTACAGAACCATCCCCGCACGGCAGAGAAGAACCTGTCGCTTATGGCGCAGGGAGTCATGGATATAAGGCCAGACATTCCGTTTTCGGTAATAATGAGCAATTTTAGCCATAATGCGGTCCATCTCCCCAAACACACCGTTATCGGACTCGCGCTACCATCGCCGACCCACATCCTAACCTTTCAGCCAGCCACAGGAGTGCCTGAAGCTAAGGAGGGGGAAGGAAACAAAAATAATCTTCCCCCTACAGTACCCCCTTTGGGTACCGTACAGGATGAGGGACAAGACAAGTCCGATACGGAAGAAGAACAGGAGAGAACCGACACGGATGAAGCCCCCCGATTGTGGACCGAGGATGTCCACATCGGTGAGGAAGACGGAGAGCTACGCAAAAAAAATAGTAGCTATGCTCTCCGAATTCAAGGAGATGTGGAATGGCCGCCTCGAGAAGATTGGTGCCACCAAGCACCGCATCGACCTCAAGGTGGGGGCCAATCCCATCTACCAAGCTCCGTACCGGGCTGGTCCAACCGCACGGGAAAAGGAAAAAACCGAGGTGAACCGCATGCTGCGGGCCGGCGTCATCGAGCCGGCCACCGCAGAATGGGCCAGTCCTGTGGTCTTGGTACCCAAAAAGGACGATACCATGCGGTTCTGTGTGGACTACCGGAAGCTAAACGCACTTACCATCCGGGATTCCTATCCCCTACCGCGAATGGATGAGTGCATCGACTCACTCGGCGACGCTACAGTATTCACTACGCTTGATTGCAATAGTGGATACTGGCAAGTTGAAGTCGCCGAGGAGGACCGCGATAACACGACGTTCGCGTCGCACTGCGGTCTATACCGGTTTGTGCGGATGCCGTTCGGTTTAAAGAATGCCCCAGCCACTTTCCAAAGGGCTGTGGACATCATCCTCTCCCGAGTTAAATGGGAAACCGCATTGGTGTACTTGGATGACGTCATCGTGTACTCTAAATCCATTACGGAACACGTCGATCACGTTAGGGAGGTACTACAACTGCTGTACACCGCCGGGGTATCGCTGAAGATATCGAAATGTACATTCTTCGACACTTCAGTGACGTACCTGGGGCACATAATCCGACCGGGACGGTTAGAGGTCGAGAGGCGCAACGTCATCGCTATCGAGCGGGCGCTACCTCCCTCTAACCAGACGGAATTACGCTCCTTCCTGGGGATGTGCAATGTCTACAGGCGGTTCGTCCCGAACTTCGCCAAAATTGCCGCTCCCCTCAATAGGAAGACGAGCAAGGATCACCCCTTCGAACTGGGAGTCCTATCCGATTCGGAATATGAGGCCTTTGCCGAGCTAAAGAAGAGGCCAGTGTGCTGGAAAGTCTGGCTCTACCCCGTCACGGTTACAAGTACACACTCGACACGGAGGCATGTGCGTACCAAGTGGGGTGTGCCCTGCTGCAAGACCAACCGAACGGAGATAAATTACCGATTGGCTACTGGAGCCGTAGTCTCACGGATGCTGAGAAGAATTACACGACGACTGAGAAGGAGTGCCTTGCAGTCGTCTGGAGCATCCTGGCATTACGCCCTTACCTGTACGGTGCCACGTTCAATCTCCGAACGGATCATGAGGCCCTCCGGTGGGTCCTCAATATGGCGGACAGCTCCGGACGGCTCGCCCGCTGGCGATTACGCCTGGCGGAGTACGACTACGACGTACAATACCGGCCGGGTGTCAAACACCAATTGGCGGATGGGGTATCTCGCCTCCGGACGGACGAAGGGGAAACCGTCGCGGTAGACGACGAAGTCCCGTGCTTCGTCGTTCAAGTGTCAAGACAGGAGCCTTACGTGGGGCCCGTCGATATTGACTGGGCCCCAGCTACCGAACGGAGTCCCGGGAATGCGCGAGAGAGACCCCAGGCCCTTGCCGTAACTCCCGAACAAACGGACGTATCGTCCCTGTCGGTCGAGGAATTTATCCAAGCACAGGCGGCGGACGAGTTCTGCATCCATGCCGCCCGAACCGTCGGAGAGCCAGACTCAAAGTATGACGTGGACCGTTACGGTTTCTTGGTGCGGAGGTCCCCTCTTGATGGGACACTGCAACGCGTCGTCCCGAAACGGTTAAGGGCCGAGGTGCTGTATTTGGCACACCACCCGAGGTTGGCCGGACACCCCGGTGGGGCCAGGATGTACTATACCCTAAGAAGGGAGTACTACTGGCCCCACATGGCCAACGACGTGTACGCCACCGTACGGAACTGTCAATCGTGCTCTGCGACACGGGGCACAATTGTACGTTGTCGTGCACTGAGGGGGAAGGGGTGGGATCCCCCTCTGGCAGAGCGCGCGCGTTCGGGGGCGCGTGTAGGGGGTTATCGGGAGACCACCCGTAAGGGACCGGTACGGGGCCGGGCGCGAAGGGCAGTAGGGAAAGTAAGGGAAAAAGTGGGAAACAGAGCCCAGGAGGGGCGGAGCGGTAGGGACAGCTGTCGCGCGGAGAGCCGGGAGTGGCGGGACGACGCGCGCGGTAGAGGCAGGAGGGAATCGGGACGTAGATGGCTCGCAGGGTACCGTCGTGGGACGGGGACCGACGCGAGGCTACGACTCCGTTCCAGAAACCCGAGTTGTGGACCCAAAGCTTCGTACCGTTTTACTAAGGGTCGGACGTCGGCTATATACTAGCTGACGTCGGAGCTATAATTAATTAAACTAAAAATACTAAATTGGACGACGGCGGCGATGGCCGGAGGAACTCCTCTTGGGGAGGTATGACAACCACTACACGTGGGAAATGACACGATTAACGTGAGGGATACACGGTTACACGTGGTATATATCTCACTTATGATAGTGAGGCATTCCGCGTGTGCTACAGTACAGCACCGCGATTGAGCGGGCGGTCAGTGCTCTACATAGCCCCCCTCTCAGAGTAGAGCGTCCCCGCGAACCTTGAATCCGGCGGTCATTGCCCCGCCCTTGCCGACATACCCGCCCTCCGCAGTTAGAGTCCGCTTGGCGAGGATCAGGCGAGCGCTCGGGAGAGGAGGTGAGGTGGGTCGTGTCCGCGAGTACGCGTGCGACATGAAATGGGACGCGGTGTCCTCGGCCCGAACCTTGCCTCCCTGGCTTCCGTGTGGTGCCTTGTCGTTGAACTTATTGGCCCATCCTTCCCGGTGATCAGCGCGAGCGTGTCTTCCTGACCACACGACCTTCCTTGGATCAGCGCGAGCGTGTCCCCCTGACCACGCGACCTTCCTTCCCCCTTCTCTCTCCCCTTTTTTTCCCTTCTTGGTAGGGGCGGAGGATGTCGTGCGCGGCGGTGTCGAGGGGCGAGTGAGTGCGAGGAACCGATTCCCTCGTCGCCCGGGTCAGAAATTTCTCCCTTAGGAAGGGAGGGGGCACTCTCACCACGAGGGCGAGAGGGGTCCGGCGTCTTCGAGGGAGATAGCTTATTCCACCCCCCTGGGAAGGGGAGGGGTGGACACGCGCGAGAGTGTAGACGCGCTTCGTTCGGCGAGCGCCGGGGCTTACCCATCACCCGTTGGCCGAAGAACCCGCCGTCGGGTGGGGATAACGACGCGCGGTCCGAGGATCCGCCGAAGGTTGGTGTGCTCCCGGCGGTGTCGGACCGGTCGAACCGGCGGCGCGCCCCCTTGGAGGGAGCGGGAGTCACTCCCGCTGTCTGCAAATTCAAACGAAATTAACCATTCTGCTACAGCCCCTTTCTTCGAATCGGGCATCCCTATGGATGAGGATTCTGGCGGAGGCGTGTACCGTCGCGGGACAGCGTACAATCTCCCGGCGGCGCGATGGCGCGCGAGGAGGGGGGAACTCTGTTACAAGAGGGTAGTGCGGTGCGAGGTACCGATATCGTGCCATCGTCCGACGCGCGAGACCCCTGCCTCGTTTTTTTCTGTTTCTTTAGTGTCGCCCACGAGGCTCCGTCTCCGATCCCGACGTCCAGAGCAGCCGAAAAAAAGGGGGGGCATGTACACCTTCGGGGTACGTCCGGTCGACCGGGACGAAGAATGGCCCCGCCCGGACGACTTATGGGGACGAAATATGTACGACGACGCACTTCTTTTCGAGAGGGCGCCGTTTTTGTCCCCCGCGGGCTTGCGCGATGCGGAGATGATTCAGCGTTACGCTGCAGCGACCGGGGAGCTCCCGGGGGGGCTCAGCCTGGCGGCTGTGACATCCAGGGACTTCTCACACCGTTTGGTTGTGGAGCCTGAGTTCCTACGCCCAGGGTTTCGGCGGGAGGACACGCGGGCCCGGGTGGCCTTCGTGGAGTTACTTCGGCAGCGGATGCGCCGGACACCTTGCAATCGGACCGTCCCTCGTGCGTGGGACTTAGATACGTGGGCCTATCGCACGGAAGCCGACCGGGTGTATGTCGCTGGATTAAAGCGAGTTATGGACAATCTCCGTCTACGGGAGGAGGAGCCAGCGGTTGAGCTGATGTCCTGGAGCGAGCCGATCCTCCCTCCAGGGTTCGAGAGTCAGCCCGAGCGGAGGAGAGACCCCGCGATGCACCAAAAGCTGAAGTATGAGCGTCGGATGCGGAACCGGATGGGGGTCTTCGTCGCGTACGAGTGGGTAGAAATTACCTCATTCGAACGCGACGTCCTGACCGCGCGGTACCCCGAGCTACCCGCGTGGTTTGCGCAGTACGAAGTCCCTGCGGACTTCCTTGCGGAATTGCCACCGTGTTTGGTGTATTATGGGATGAGTATGATGGCCGATCCTCAATCCCCCCGCTGGATGGTCTTCCTGAGCGAGTGGCTCGCCATTGTCGCTAAGCGCTTCTTATGGTCGACCTACGACGGGCGGTTGTATGTCCTCCCAACTATGGTTGTGGAGTGGTTAAGACGCTTGGACCTCACACGAGTGTTAGGCGGGGCGGTGCTGCAGGATCGCTTACAAGCCCTGTTAGATCTTCACGAGGCCATTGATTGGCCTCGCGTGCCATACAATCAGGGGCATCACTTCGATAACCCCCGGTCGAGACATAACTCCCCTGGGCGGAGGCACGACGCGGGTCGAGCTGACCGCGGAAACTGGGTACGGATCGAGTCCGGATCTCTCACTCTCGCTCAGCCCGAGTACTTACGGGAGGCGGAGGAGGTCGACGCCGGTGGTGGTGGCGACGAGGAGCGCGTTCGGAGACGCGAGGATGTCCCGGGGGAGGACCCCGGAGTGGTTTGCGTGCGGCGACGCGGTGATGGACCCGGCGGAGAGGCCGGCGGCGCGCGCGGACCGCGACGCGGGGTCGGTTTCGGGAAGACACCCGGTGGAGGGCGCGATGACGCGTCCCCGGGCGCGCGCGCGCTGGTGTCGGTCGTCTCGCCGTCCCCGGCGGACGTGGAGATGGGCGGCGAGAAGGGACCGGGAGATCCGCCGATAGAGGTGGCGAGGGAGCGCGATCCGACGACGATGTCGGACGCGGAGTTACGCGTGCTGCTGGACAATATCCGCCTCAGGGAGAGGGTGCGACGCCTCGTGGCAGGAACGACCCCCACGACAGAGGTGGGGGAGCCCGTCTCATCCCCGGCGAGGGGCGAGGGGGTGACCGAGCCCGAGCCACCGGGTGACTTGGCGGTGGCAACGGGGACACCCGCTCTTGTCGCGGAGGGTCTTGAGATGGCCTTGGCAGCCGAGGCGGCGGGGCCGACGGAGGTGTCGGGCGCGAAGGGGGGTCCCGCGGGGGACGCGGTGCCGGAGGAGTCCTTGGCTGACTACGAGGAAGAGGGAGGCGTATCGGCAGGATCCTAGTCGGTCTTACCCACTGTAGTGCGACGAGTAAACTAGTCACTTACCCCCTTTCGTCCGGGTCCGCCGCGTGGGTCAGTGCACCCTGTCCGTTCGGGGGAGTCAGTTCCTCCCTCCGAGGGCCTTCTGGGGTAAGTAACGACCCGTTTTTCGAAGGGGGGGGTCCGACAGAGTTCGCGTCCAGCGCGTATTGTCGTTACTCTTTGCTCAGGCGAGTCAATTCCCTCGTCGAGCGAGTACTGCAATTCTTCACGAAGGGTGGCACGGATAGGGTCCTCGTCAGGCGAGTATTACGTTACTCCTCGCAAAGGCGAGTCAATTCCCTTGTCGAGCGAGTACTGTAGTTCTCCGCGAAGGGAGGCACGGATCGACGTTGCTCCTCGCATAGGCGAGTCAATTCCCTCGTCGAGCGAGTATTGTAATTCTCCACGGAGGGAAGCACGGCCAGAGTCCTCGGCCGGCGAGTATTGTCGTTATTCTTCGCACAGGCGGGTCATTTCCCTCGTCGAGCGAGTATCGTAGTTCCCCACGAAGGGAGGCACGGATTGACGATACTCCTCGCATAGGCGAGTCAATTCCCTCGTCGAACGAGTATTGAAGTTCTCCACGAAGGGAGGCACGGATTAACGTTGCTCCTCGCATAGGCGAGTCAATTCCCTCGTCGAGCGAGTATCGTAGTTGGCCACGCCACTTCATACCGTCCGCTCGGCGTTCTTGCTGGCCGCTCGATGAGGCCCCGCTGGCACAGAGGACAACCCCCCCCCAAAAAGTTAACCAATTTTAAACTTCCCTTTCCAAAAGTCGAAACCAAAAATTGAGGGTCATTCGCTGCGACCAACATTGTCGGGGCCGGCCGTCCGGTGGCGAGTCGCGCTGTACAGAAGCGTTTTCCATGGGCCTTATGATAACTACCCCGCGTACCTCCTGAGAAGGTACGGGGGCGCGGTTCACCCTTCTAATTTCCGAGTCCTACGCTGTCGGGATGCCGCCATAGTGCACGGTCGGGGATGGGTATCCGCTTTTTCCGGCAGTATCGCGCGACCGTGTTGTAGTCGATATGACGGGCGGGCTCGCAGGTCGACTCGGCGTCGCTGTACCCGTACCAACGTACGCGAAACAGGGGGAGCCCGTCACCTCCCGGCCCGTGCCCGGTTAGCGATTGCACGACGTAGACGTCGTTGGGGTCTCCCGCAGAGGAAGCCGGAGGTAGGGCCTGCCCCGATGGCACGCGTAGGGGTACGCGGAAGGCGTCGGGTCGGAACGTGCACCTCGCGGCCAGGTGCACCGCACCAGACGAGATGAACGCTCGGTAAGCGGGGTCGGTCGCCGGGGGGGCGGAGGCCCTGTCGCGGCGGGGCGCGGGTGGTTCCGTAGGGGCCACTGTTGGCTCCGTAGTTATAGGGCTCTCCCTCGCGGTTCGCGCGCGCGTAGCAGGGCACGAGTCTGATTCTTCCCTACGCGGCGGACCCTCCGTCATCTCGACCTGAGAGCGGTACCCAGCGAGTCTCGAGCGGTTGTCCTCGATTCCCCCACTGGTTACAGCGTCCATCAATCCCGGCGTGCGCAACCTCGCGGTCGCCGGTGTAGCGAGGGTCCCTTCTGAGGCGGTAGCTTCTGGGAGGTTACTGTCCTCCCCGTCTGACTCCACCCGTTCCAGCGGGGGATCCTCCACGTTGCTCCTCA
>NW_005178588.1:16912-21995 GCF_000350225.1 Chondrus crispus | reverse complement strand
AATCGGCACCTGCAGGCGGGCCCGCACCTGTATCAGCTGCCCGGCATCCTGCATGTCAGTGAACCCCTTTTGCCTCCTTGACCCCCTACCTACTGCCGTCGTCTCATGCCAATTGTCCGGCACTCACACCATCGTCGTCTACGGCCCTCTGTTCTCCCTCTTCCGCATGCTCTCTCCCTAATACGCCCTCCGTCGCCGCAGCACAGTCCCCTTCCCACCTCTCAGTTACGCTGCCATCGCTTTCGTTGAATACCCCCGCTCTCTACCTAATACACCCTCTGTCGCCGCAGCACAGTCCCCTTCCGACTTCCCCTTCCGATCTCTCACACCATCGTCGTCTGCGGCCCTCTGTTCTCCCTCTTCCGCATGCTCTCTCCCTAATACGACCTCCGTTGCCGCAGCAGAGTCCCCTTCCGATCTCCCCTTCCCACCTCTCTGTGACGCTGTCATCGATTTCATTGAACACCCCCCAATGTCCCCAATGTCCACGCGCCCCTTCCCCTTCCAACCGCAAGTGGCGAGCAAACATCCTCGAGTGCTTCAATACAGTCCCCATTCCCTCCCATCTCCTCAGTCGACGAGTATGCAATGATTTCCAGCGCCCAGCATCCCCAGTTTGTCCCTCAATTCACTCCGTCGGAAGAACATGCTTCGCATATGACCTTTCTCACAAGCCCCACATCATGGTCACCGCTCACAATTAAATTGATTCCAATACCCTTCAACCTAACCCCCAATTTCTCCAGTTAACGTTCCGCACCGCCCACATCCCGCCCAACCCGCCCAACCCGTGCTGGAAACCGGATCGGGAGCGCAACACACCCGGAATGTAGAATCGATAAACATACCTCCACCTCCAGACTCCCGGCCGAAACACCTTTCACACTTAAAAAATGCAGACACGCACCGGCGCACCGAGGCTCCTCTCCCAGCAGCGGCGGAGAGCGCGGAGAGCGCGGAGAGCGCGGAGAGCGCGGAGAGCGCGGAGAGCGAGGGCGCGGAGAGCGCGGAGAGCGCGGAGAGCGTGGAAAGATTGGAGATGCCAGGGACAGTAGGGATGGTGGGAGATTACAGAGAATGGGAATTCATGGGAGAGGGCCAAAATGTCGGCAAAAATATGTCGTAAGTGCACGTACCCAGGGGGCGTGTTCTCGACGTGGACACGTTTCACATCCGGATCTCGAACACCTGACACAGTACCCTTGGTACAGTACATGGCAATCACAGCCATGTACTGTACTGTGCGCGTGTGGAGGTGAAGGTACCTACTTTTAAAAAAGTAATGTTTAACCAAAGTGCACAATGGTGCGGTGAGCGATGATCGCTCACACGCAGAAGCGAGTTTTTTACTTGTTCAATTCACTGTAACATGCAAGCCGCGGACAACCTTCAAATTATAGAAGCAATGTTGATTGCGAGGACAAATGCATACCTTTAAATACCGTTGGTATCCACACTGTGTCGCCGCAGAGTCCGCTGTTTGGGTGAGAGGAGTTCGTGGCAGAGTGGACAACCGGTTGCTGGTGGTGCAGTTGACACTCTGCGCCTGCGAGGCCCTGGGTTCGATTCCCGCCCGGTGCCCAACTTGGTTGCGTGCCCAAGTTGGTTGAGCCACTTGGGCACCCAACCAAGTTGGCCCGGGCAAAATTCGTAGCTTACCTATTTACTTAGTTACTTTCTTTTTTTTACTTTCTTCCTACTTTCTTCCTACTTTCTTCCTACTTTCTTCCTATTTTCTTCCTACTTCTTTCTGCTTTCTTTCTGTTCTCTTTCTGTTCTCTTTCTGCTTTCTTTCTATTGCCTTTTTATTGTATTTGTATTGTATTTGTATTGTTCCTCCTCTCCTCACCAACCTCGTCTTGTCTATGTTCATCTACTTGTTCGTCTCCGTTTCGATCGAGTTCAAACGCGCACGGGTCTTAGCGACAAACACTTTTCTCTCTCCTCTCGCTAAACATATTCCTTTTACACATTACGCAATCCAAATACTCTAAAACTAAGCCTTTCGCCCTTCCAACGTCTTCCCGCTGCCTCCCCCCCCCAAATCCATCATCCTGCACACTGCCTCTTGCTCACGAGACCTCCCTCACCCGCTACGCTCCCTACTGCCTGCCATCTCGGCTTCCCGGCACGCACAGCAGCCCGAGGCGTTAGCGATGACGTCCCCACGTCCCCACGTTCCCACGTCCCCACGTTCCCACGTCCCCACGTTCCCACGTCCCCACGTTCCCACGTCCCCACGTTCCCACGTCGATGACGTCCCCACGTCCCCACGTTCCCACGTCCCCACGTTCCCACGTCCCCACGTTCCCACGTCCCCACGTTCCCACGTCCCCACGTTCCCACGTCCCCACGTTCCCACGTCCCCACGTTCCCACGTTCCCACGTCCCCACGTTCCCACGTCTCCACGTCCCCACATCCTCACGTTTTTACCCTCCCCCGTAGTACACAGCCCAAAATGTGGCCTTCCGAAGTCCGCGACAGGAAGCAGCGGGACCAGCGAAATGCGTGGAATCAGGGGAGGCGGAATGCAAATCGATCGTATGCATTTAATTGGTTGGATCTGTCCCGTATGGCGCGCAGTGACGTCATTTGTCGAGGGGTTTCGGACCCTAGAAACCGGGATCGGGAGCGGAAGACACCCGGAATCTGGAATCGATGAACATGCCTCCAGACGTCCAGCTGAAAACACGTTTCACACTTACTGACAAATGCAGACACGCACCGAGGGTCCTTCCAGGCAGAAATCATGCTTGAATCACGATCTCACCTGCGCTCATGCGCTCATGCGCTCATGCGCTCATGCGCTCATGCGCACGTCAGATCATCCACTCACGGTCTGTCTCTCCTACGATAAATGTCGACTCTCACTTCCACCCTCAGACAAATGCACCTCTGTACATCAACAGAACAAACACACGTGATGCACCGGACTGCGCGCCTCCCTTTCCCTTCCCGACATCCACCTTAACCCACCGCACCGACCGCACTGACCGCACAGACACCTCCGACACAACCGCTTCAACCTCGGCTTCCATTCTGTTTGGGCCGTGGTTCACGAATACGAGTCCTCTCTTTTGAAAGGTAAGTCTCGCACTGGTGTCCCGGCGACCGCACCAAAGAGCATATGTGAAATGGGCGGCCTCCTTGCCTGCGAGACTTACCGCAACAGCGCTTGAGAGAGATGCTGTTGCTAACGCGAGTCACCGCTTGTTTTTTCGGCGCTTTTCGTTCTTTCTGTTTGTATTTCTTTCCTATTTACACGACGCACTGGCACTGTTTCTTCTTTTTTTGCCGTGCAGGCAACGGACTGGCACCCAGACGTTTTGCTCACGTTCCAGGACGTCCATCTTGGCCTTCCGGGTCAAGCACGCCAGAGGTACGGTTTACACGCAGACATATAGGCAGAAGAAAGAGCGATCTGAAAATGCGGTTTGGTGTTTCTTCTTTCTCTTCTTCTTTATGCACGCAGGTGAATGTTATATTAAAGAACTGGTTTTATATTTCACATGTACGGTACAGTGTAGTAGATGGCTATTCTGGTATAATCTCGTCATCATCAATGACATTATTGTCAGCTACTTTTGTTGGGGGGACTGTGAGAGGGGCTAGTGAACGAGGTGTCCGGCTGTCTTGCAGGGAATTTAGAACTATATGGAACAGTCGAAGGAGTCCGCTGTATTGACAAAAGAGGATTTGAAGACGCAGGCACAAGCGTTGATAGATATTTGCACCAGTCTTCGTTGAATAGACTGAGTCTTGTGGGATCACTTACAATATCAGTGCTTTGCCTACTTGGCGCAGCACGACTTGTTAGGACGGGGAACAACGGCCTTAGGAGGAACAGAGGTGTTGGACCTTCAGGTAGTGTGGTGACTCCTTTACTTTGAGTACGGCATAGAAGTACATATATACTATCCTACTGATCCCGTCGTCATAAACCTGCGAACTGACGACACAGTACGTCCAGGTCAGTTGCAATGGCAGGGACTGGCCTGGATACTTCATAATGGTCGCTAGACATATTGTTACCCAATCGGGCGATTTTCTACAGTGCGAAACTATCCGTGATTCAAGTGTTCTGTCCTGAAGCATTCTCTTGCTCCATCCAGAGTCCTAGTGCATTTCACCTGCGTAATCCTAAGCATGCTGGGCACATCTCAACTTGCCTGGCTACCGGTGTTGGGGATTGCAATAAAGGGACGATATGATCAGAACGGGAGCTTGAAGGCGACTTTTCTGCGGTATCTGCCGAAAGTTCGCGCACGTTCTGGCTCATTTTATACAACAACGGCGTTTTGATGATTGGCGACAGAAAGTAATACGGCCTACGGCACCTCCCCCTACGACAGTGTGCCGTCACTGCACCTGGGGACCTCAACAATCGTAGGAGACTCTTCGAGACATTTCGCAATGGCAACGACGGGGAAAGAAACAAGGAAAGTGATAAATAATATATCGAATTGGCGGCACGAAATGTATCGAAGTTCAACCAAGCCATTCGTGGTTTCGAGACAATATTAAGAGACAATTCGTGCACGAGCATAATTGGTCTACTTGTGGCCGCTGTCTCAAAGTTGCTACGGTGGCACCTTCATTTATACGCCTTCGTGCCACAGTCATGACGTTTCGAAGTTTAGCACCGTGAAAACGGCACAATAGCTTCGTGCCGAAAAATCCGGCACCCCCCTATTTATTATGTGGCAGAAATTGGATTTTACGGAAATACCACACCCACAGGACTGGCAAGCCTGTACATGGAAAAATGTGATCGGGCTTGTTGCAGGACGGACGGCGAAACAGAGCGCCAGCTTGGAAAGGGAGTGTCGCAGAAGCTGGAAGAGAATAGTCAGTGACACAAGATCAAGAAATGGCGCCTTTTCAGTGCCCATCCCCGCGTATACTAATTTCCGTGTCTGTCTGTCTGTGTGTTTGTGTATGTGTGTTCGTGCGCTCCCGCACGGGTTCTCATTGGCGCACGGGGGCGCTGCGGCGACAAGTGGCGGCCACGTGCGGGGCGGCCTGGCCGCATGGCGCACGGGGGCGCTGCGGCGACAAGTGCCGGCTACTTGCGGTGCGAAA
>NW_005178588.1:16111-16812 GCF_000350225.1 Chondrus crispus | reverse complement strand
CCTGACACAGTACCCTTGGTACAGTACATGGCAATCACAGCCATGTACTGTACTGTGGGCGTGTGGAGGTGAAGGTACCTACTTTTAAAAAAGTAATGTTTAACCAAAGTGCACAATGGTGCGGTGAGCGATGATCGCTCACACGCAGAAGCGAGTTTTTTACTTGTTCAATTCACTGTAACATGCAAGCCGCGGACAACCTTCAAATTATAGAAGCAATGTTGATTGCGAGGACAAATGCATACCTTTAAATACCGTTGGTATCCACACTGTGTCGCCGCAGAGTCCGCTGTTTGGGTGAGAGGAGTTCGTGGCAGAGTGGACAACCGGTTGCTGGTGGTGCAGTTGACACTCTGCGCCTGCGAGGCCCTGGGTTCGATTCCCGCCCGGTGCCCAACTTGGTTGCGTGCCCAAGTTGGTTGAGCCACTTGGGCACCCAACCAAGTTGGCCCGGGCAAAATTCGTAGCTTACCTATTTACTTAGTTACTTTCTTTTTTTTACTTTCTTCCTACTTTCTTCCTACTTTCTTCCTACTTTCTTCCTATTTTCTTCCTACTTCTTTCTGCTTTCTTTCTGTTCTCTTTCTGTTCTCTTTCTGCTTTCTTTCTATTGCCTTTTTATTGTATTTGTATTGTATTTGTATTGTTCCTCCTCTCCTCACCAACCTCGTCTTGTCTATGTTCATCTACTTGTTCGTCTC
>NW_005178588.1:0-16011 GCF_000350225.1 Chondrus crispus | reverse complement strand
CCTCGCCGCAGGCCACGCGGCCACCAAGGACACGGGCCGGCTACGGGATGGGCAGAAATTACGTGGGTCATCTAAAAATTCCGCATGACCTCAGAGGCGGCAGCGGCGAGGGGAAAGGGTGTGTCACTGGCGGGGGGCGAGGGGGCCCTCATGGCCACGCTGTCGCGAGGGTCGCGCACGGTAGGTGAAGGCAGAGGCCGCTGACGAGGCCCGAGAGGTGGGTGCATAGCGCGGGCGGAAGGGGCCGGACCGCGCCCGGGGGGGAAGGGGGTGGCGGCGAGCGCCGGCGCGAGGGGCAGGGGCGAGGAACGCCGAAGACCGTCGCTGCGAGGCGGGCAGGTGTCACAGCCGGCAGCGCAAGAAGACGCGCGCGGGTGAGGGGGGGCCGGGAATTGACGCCCAGGCGGTCGCGCTGCGCTCCTTCCGCGGGGTTCGCAGCGTACGAGAGGGAAGATTGACTAACTGCGATGACTGTGGGTGCGGGAGCGGCACCGCGACGGACGAGAAGGAGGGCCTACGGAAACGGTGTGCAGAGGGGAAGGTGGCTGTGATCGGCTTGATCAAGAAGAGGCGGGCAGGCGGGGGATGCGGGAAGCGCATCATAAGGGGAGGAGGGATCGTAGAGCGGTCAAAGGAGGCAAGAGGGGAGGGGAACCAGGAGAGCGGAGGGCGGGAGAGTCGCTGAGAGCGCACGCGACGAAGCAGGGGCAGCGGCAGCAGCAGCAAGGGTGGGGACGTCGGGAGCAGTAACTGCCAAGGTCGGAGCAGGAAGCCGAGCGGGAGGTGCACAGGCGGCGAAATGGGTGGAGCGGAAGGCGAGGTGGGGGTGCAAGCCCGGGCACGCGAGGCGACGGTTACTTGGGGGCGGCAAGAGCAGCAGCAGGGGCGGAGGCCGGCGACGGAGAGGGCAAGGCCGCCGCAGGGCGGGAGGGAGCGGGGCGAGCCGCACGAGTAGAGGGGCCGGGTAGAGTAGGGCCGGGCGGCGGGTGAGGTGTGATTGCGTGGGCGTGTGCCTAGAGCGTGAGAGCCATAGAATAACGAAAGGGTAGGGGCACGGAAGTGGGAGTGCGGGGATTGAGGAAGCGAAGCGCCTCGCGGCGTAGGCGGCAGGCAACGCGGGCGGCGGCGAAACAGTCGAGAGCAGAAGCGGGGAGAGGGAGGGGGCAGTGTGGGCGGGGGGCCACGGGTTCGCCGGTACGGAGGTTGAGGCGGACGGGAGTGCCAACCGTAGCGACCAGGGTAACGGCCTGGGCAAGGGTGGCGAGCAGGACTGAGGCGAATGTGGCGAGAGCAGCGCGACCTGCAGCCAGAGTGAGCACGGAGGGGCGGTACGCGTGGCAGGACGAGGGCGAAAGGGGCGACGAAGACCGGAGAGAGGACAAGAGCAGTAGCGAAGAGGACGGGGGAGCAGCGGGGCGGGGAACGCCGGCAACGATGGTGGACCAGAGACGAAGGGACGGCGGAGCGGGAGGTGCGGGGCAAGGAGCGGAGAAAGAAGGGATTTGGCTCGGCGCGCGAAGCGCGCACGGAGCCCACTTGTCTACAACTACTAAAATCCGTGTCTGTGTGTGTGTCTGTATGTCCTTGCGCTCCCGCGTTGCCATTGGCGCACAGGGGCGGCGCCGCGGTGACAAGTGGCAGCCACGGGGACACGTGGCGTGACAAGTGGCGACACGTAGCGGTAAAATTAATTTTATTTTGAATTTCGAACTGTTACACCAATGCGGCACTACAGTAGCGTGCCGGTGACATGTGGCGACACGTGGCGGCGCCCCTGGTGACAAGTGGCGGTGAGGCGAAAGCGCGCACGAATAGAAACGTTTTTTACATAGCCGCACGTCGGGAGCACAGTACCGGCTTTCGAGTTCAACAACCTTCAGCAAATTTTCACCATGTGACGGCTCCCTGGTAGCGTGGTGACCAGAGTCTGGGCAAGGCAGCGATCGTGATTCTATGCCGGCTTAGTAGTGGGTTGAATACGGCATTCCCCGCGAAAAGTTTACCGGATTGCTTGACGGCATCCGGATAGTCCCTAGGTGCTATTGCGCCTTGCTTTTAGTAAAGCGTGGTAGTCTGCCGCTGTGCAGGAAGCCTAATCCGATAGCGCACCATTTCTTGGTGTTTTAGTATCGGGCTCGGAACAACGGCCTCCGCAGAGCAATCTGCGGACGTCGGACTGACGTTCTTTTCAACGTCGACAACGAAGATCAAACGCAGCCTCCGTCAAACTATAGAGGCTGCAAGAAGACCCAGTGTACGTGCCGTTAGGGCTTGGGAAACCTAACCACCGCACTGAGGGAAAAGGGAGCGCGCGTACTTAGCGACCCCGGCGGGAAGAGCCTTGCAAGAGGTTCTTTCTAATACCGGGCTCCCTGGGAGTAGAAATAGACAAGGTGGTCGTACTCTGAGTATTAATACTGTACCCTGTGTATAGTAGGACCATTAGTCTATTTCTATTTCTGTTTCGTTTTTGGTTCTTTTGAATCACGGGATAGTACAAGACAATAAAGGCCCTATATTGTTACTCTTTTGCTAAGTGCTCTTGCGGACGACCTAGCTGGCTGACGTTGCGTTTAGACCTTTGAGGACTGCTTGCTACGACCCATAGCGATCTACAACGGACCCCTCGCACTTGCGTCAACCCTAGCTGCACTTGCAGGGATAACACTAGCGCGCCAAGCAGAACATAAACGGCGGGAACAGCGGGCGAAGACGTGGCAGAAGCAAGACGGCACCAAAGAAACGCGCGTGCAAGGGAAAGAACAGCGCAAGAGTCTGAATCTGACGCTCAAGCACGTCGTGAGGCACGTCGAGCCCGTGCGAGAATCCGGACGGGGCAACAAACCAAATCTCAGAGGGAAGCACGTCCTCAAGCCGACCGTGAACGTACTGCAGCACTAAGAGCAGCAGAGACGTCTGAGCAGCGCGAGAAGCGTCTCCGTCGACTGAGGGAGAGAGCCAGGGCGCGCAGAGCGGGAGAAACCATCCCCCTCCGAAATGCGCGGCGCGAAGCGGATCGCATTGCGACACGAGGCGCTAGAGCGGAGGAAAGTACTCCTATTCGTGAGGGGCGGCGAGAATCGAATCTTATCGCAACGCAAAGAGGCCGAGCCGAGGAAAATACTCCACTGAGATCTTCGAGACAGGAGTCGAATCGCTTGGCAATGCGACAAGCGAGAGCTGTGGATATATCCCCCGTCATAGCTGCGCGGCAAAGATCCGACCGCCAGGCTCGAAGTGCCTCTCGACAGCTCTTCCCTCCACTACCCGAGTCCTCTCCTTCGTACTGCGATCTCGGCATGATCCGTGTTGAGTGTTCGCACTGCAAAGCTCTGAATTTCGTCCAAGAACGCATCGGGAGCAGCTCTGCCGCAAGGCCCATTTGTCCACATGCTGTGGGAAGGGGAAGCTGTCATTGCCGCTTCTCCCCGACCCGCCAGCTCTTTTGCGCTCTCTTCTCATCGATGATACTCCAAGGGCCCGCAGCTTCCGTAAGAACATTCGAGCATACAATGTAGCGCTATCGATGGCATCCGTGGTCGCCAAATGGGTGAACAGAGGTCCCGGTCCTTCTAATTTTAACCCCACAATGACGATGCAGGGCGGGATGTACCGTTACATGAGTCCCATGATGCCATCCGAAGGGCGGGCGCCTTCCTGTGCTTCCGTTTACATTCATGACACTGACTACGCCACCCAGACGCGCACAAGGCTTGGAAACTCTAGACAACTGGAAGAGGCACTGATGACGCAACTGACATACATGCTGCACGAATGCAACCCCTACGTGCAGACGTTTCTGTGTATGCGAGAATGGGCTCAATCTCCTCACAACAACAGTCCTGCCACGTACCAGATGGTCATCCATGCCGATCGCAGGCCAAGTCATGAGTATGTGCGCCGGTACAATGGTCCCGAAGCTTCTGAAGTCGCCGCATTGATCCCTGGAAATGAAGACGGAGAGATTGGGCGAAGAGATATCGTCGTTCGCAGGAGAGGGACTCTGAACAGTAACGGGAACGAAGTGCTGGATCCGATTTCAGTCAGTCATCGCGCATACGATCCATTGAGCTACGTGCTTTTGTTCCCGAACAGTAGAGATGGATGGTATCCAGAGCTTCGATTCTCCAGTGTTCAAGACGGCAGACGTACCAAGATTACTCCGATGATGTACTACGGATGGCATTTGTTCGAAAGAGCAGGCCAGTTCAGTACAATCTTGCACGCAGCACGACTCTTTCAGCTATACTTGGTTGACCAGTTCTGCAAAGTGGCAGCAGAAAGGCTTTCTTATCTCCGCCACAACCAGACACAACTTGGAGCCGCCGACTACACCTCACTGCGCGACAGCCTAGGAGACTCCGGTCGTGCTGAAGACGAAGCCGATGCCGTGCGTGCGGGACGACTGTTCATTCTCCTTTCCACGTACATTGGAGGTGACCGCTATATGAGGCAGCAGATGCACGACATCATTGCTATATCGAACCAAATTGGCCACCCGGACATCTTCCTCACCATGACATGCAGTCCAAGCTGGCCGGAGATCACAAGAGCCCTACTGCCGAACCAAACGCCTCAGAACAGACCGGATCTGTGCGCACGTGTGTTTCGTCTGAAAATGAAAGATCTCATGTCCTTGGTCATCAACGAAAAAGTATTCGGAACCGTTGTTGCCCATATACGAGTCATCGAGTTTCAGAAACGCGGTCTTCCCCACGCTCACGTTGTATTTTTCCTAAATGAAGTCTCCAAGAATGATCTGCGTACTCCCGAAAACGTCGACCGCATTATCTCTGCCGGGATCCCGTCTGCCCAAGATCCAGAACTCCAAGAGGTCGTGCTCAAGCATATGATTCACAATCCATATGGAGAACACAATCCAACAGCCGTGTGCATGGGCGAGCGGTACTGCAGGAAAGGGTTTCCAAAATCGTTCAAACACGAAACCAGCCAGTCCGACAGTGAGTACTACATCACGTACCGAAGAAGGGCACCCTCTGCAGGTGGCGTCTCCATCGAGCGACCCTCCCGTATTGGCCGACGACAGCAACCAGTCGTGGTAGACAACTCCTGGGTCGTTCCCCACAGTCCTGTGCTTCTACGTTCATTCGCTTGCCATTTGAATGTTGAACTCTGCGTGTCACGCATTGGCGGAATCAAGTACCTCTTCAAGTATGTGTGCAAGGGACCAGACCGAGTGACCATGGAAATCACTGCCGAGAACGAGCGCTACGACGAGATCTCCAACTTCCAAGATGCCAGATACGTTTTGGCATCGGAGGCCGCATGGAGGTTATTCTCCTTTGACATTGTAGACCGCAATCCTCCAGTAGTCAGGCTTGCAGTGCATCTGCCCAACCACTACACGGTGTACTTTGAGGAAGGGCGAGAGCAGGAGGCGGCGCTTCGACCAGCAACAGGCACGAAGCTGACCGAGTGGTTTAAAGCCAACGAGAAGTACCCAAGATTGCGGCAACTGTACGAGGAGTATCGTCAAGGTACTTTACGTGGAAGACACACACCAAGTCATGGAGTCCAAGAGCAACACTGCGAAGACGGAACGCCAGCAGCGAAGAGGAAGCCTACGATTTCAGTGGTACAGGTGTCAACGTAGTCGGTCGAATCTACACTGTCAGTCCGAGGGAGGGTGAGCGCTACTTTCTTCGCCTCCTCCTCACACAAGTGCCAGGTGCAACATCCTTCGAGAACTTGCGAAATATAGACGGCGAGGAGTGCACCAGCTTCCGACAAGCTTGCTTACAACTCGGTTTGCTGCCCGACGATGCCGAGTGGAAGCACGCAATCCGAGATTCATTCCGGTCAAGCTTCGTTCCTCTTTCTCATCTGTTTGCTACGATTATGGCACACTGCCAGCCTTCGGACCCTCTCTCGCTGTGGAACGACCACCTGGACATGTTTCTCACCGATATTCGAAATCGTGCACGCAGACAACCCATTCGAAGACCGCAGCTTCGCGATGATCACCACGCCACATCTTACGTGCTTCGAGAGGTACAGGAGGCCCTGCAGACGGTGCGTTCCAACTGGACGCTCGCAAACTTCGGACTCCCACTGCCCGATGACAGCCTTCCCGCTTTGGAAAAGAAAAACGAGATCGAGACCCCCGAAGCAAGAGCGCAGCAGTGGGAAGAGCGACTACAGACGTCGTTGCCGCTGTTGAACACAAATCAACGCCATGCATTTGACGAAATAGTGGGCTCCATGCTTCCAGGCGTATCCGTCTCTGCATTGCTTCAAGGATCCTCCAGCGCCGTGGCGGGACCCTCTATGCCGACACGAAGTAGTCGTCTCTTCTTCCTCGATGCTTCTGGCGGAACAGGCAAAACATTCGTGTTCAGCGCCATTCAAGACTTCCTTCGTACGCGCCGTAAGCAATTCATCGCTGTCGCTACGTCTGCTGTTGCTGCTGTGTTGCTCGACGGTGGACGCACCGCTCATTCCGTGTTCAAGGTTCCCATTCCTGTATCTGCCGAAAGCACGTGCAGCTTCTCCGCAAACTCCGACACTGGCCGTACACTGCAACAAGTCGATCTCATCATATGGGACGAGATCGTCATGTGCCATCGACATTGTATTGAGACTGTCGATCGCTCCCTTCGCGACTTGATGCAAACCGACCAGCCCTTCGGAGGAAAGTTCCTCGTGCTCGCTGGAGACTTTAGACAAATCCTTCCCGTCGTTCCAGGCGGGTCCCGAGGTCAAATCGTGAGCGTGTGCGTCAAGGCTTCCCCGCTGTATCGAGAGTGCCGATTCCTGCGCCTTACCGAGAACATGCGCCTTGCTGATCTCCGAGCGGACCCTGCAGCAGATGTGGAGGCTCTCAACTTTCCAGAGTTCCTCCTCAGCGTCGGGGAAGGCAGAATTAACGGTGAACAGCGCCCGGAATGGATCTCACTACCACAGTCCGTTGCGTTCGAGCATACCATCCGCAATTTATGCCTCAAGGTCTTCCAAGGGATTCGAGACAATCACGCCGACCCTGCCTGCCTCACCAAGCGCGTTATACTCATCACAAAGAACAGGCCGCTCGAGGAAGTCAACGAGGTCATCCGCAACATGATTCCGGGACCGTGTCGAACGTATTTGAGCGCAGACAAGGTCGAGACCGAAGACACCAACGCGCTAATCTATCCCACAGAAATGCTCAACACCTTGACCGCCGGATCTGCTCTTCCAGACCACAAGCTCAAGCTCAAGAAAGGCTTCATCGTCATGCTTCTGCGCAATCTCGATCCCGCTACCGGTCACGTCAACGGCGCGCGATATGTCATCGAGAACATGACCAACTACCTGCTCTTTCTACGCGTTACCACCGGGTCACACCAAGGCAACAGACTGTGTCTTCCTCGAATGCCCTGCGGACCAGGACACGACAACTTTCCCATCCCTGGCTTCACCCGAACGCAGTTCCCCATTCGCACGTGCTTCGCCCTTACAACGAACAAAGCGCAAGGCCAATCCTTCGGTGGCCGCATTGGTCTCGACTTACGAGATCACTGCTTCTCGCACGGTCAACTCTACGTCGCACTATCAAGGACTACTTACCCAGGGAACGTCACTGTCCTCACTAGAGAGTCCAATGAAACAACGCCAAACATAGTGTACCCCGAGGTCCTTCAGTAGTTACCAAAAAAAGTAAACGCCATTGTCTTTACATCTTTTCATTGCCACCCTTCCCAAATAGTGTTCCTCCACGCTTTCTTGGCTCGGCGCGCGAAGCGCGCACGGAGCCCACTGGTTGCGTACTAATGATTCGGCTCCATCATGACCGATACAGCACAAGCATTTCCGCTTGTTCCTGTTCACAGGGTATAGTGACATACCCACACGGTATAGTGACATTCTACCGTCGGGTAGAAAGGGTAGAATGGCTTTCATAAATAAATTGTTGTAGGGGGGGTGCCCCAGTTGATAGCCAATGAAATGGCAGGGCCCCACTCCTTCGTTTGCAGCTCATTTGGAGGGGGGTGCCCCACTTTGGCCCAAAAAATAAGGTCACGAAGGGCGCTGGTCGCCCATTGGTTGCAAATGCTTTACTCCTATTGGCTACAATACCGGCACGCGCCACGGCGCAGGGAACACAGCAAGGCGCCCCGAATGACCCTGTTTACGGGGGTACCTGCTGCACACGCCCACCAACCAAGGAAACGACCAAAACAGGATCGCAATCAAGGGTTCGTGTTGGAACCAAACAAAAACTTGAAACACGGTCAACATGGGAATAGACAAGCACTACACGAGTGCACAACTAAGAATAAAATAATGATTCATGCTGTAACCATTAGCTCATTGAAACCAACACAAATTGGCGGCTTTTTGAAATGGGCGCGGATCGCCGCGCAACTGAGGCGAGGAATCAAATCATGGGTGTACCCGGCGATTTGGTTATTTGCCCCAATTTTTGTTTTTCGAATAAATTTATCATTTCATTTTTTTGCCCAAATTCCCTGTGTGGGTGGACGACGGAGTAAACACTTTCCATTTAATGTACAAATGATTTGTCGAAACATCGGTGTGAAAGTTTTGAACATTTCGGGATAAATATTGCTGCCGGCGTCCATTCACGTTCTGCTTCCATTCAACCCTGCCACGTACACACTCATCGACGCGACAGCCGATCCTCTCTCAGAATACCACCGACAGCACATCCCATCCCCCAACACGAATCGCCCTCCCCACAGAACGACACGAACCGTACTCCCCACACCCCACGCCTCTCGAGGTACTTCCAAACAGGACAGTGGTGCCTTGCAGAGTGCGTCCCCGGGTGATTTCAACAAAGAGGAGGTGATAAGCTTGCAGATCGGACACAGGAAAACAACAGGGAGTGATGCTGACAACGAAGTCATCCAAGAAGTCTGCAGTTCTCGTGAGCTCCCGGACGGCGGATCCTCTCCCAAATCGCAACCTGTACCACTTCCACCGGCTCTGCCAGAACCCGATACGAAGCCGCAAAAACCATCACCCAACGGCAAAGAGGGGGAACGGAAAGAGGACGAGGTACGAATTCCCCGTTTGAGAACCCGGAAATCTGTGTTTTCGCCAGCCAAGACTCCTTTCCAGCCGGCCCCAAGATCTAAGTCTACGGCTAATGACAAAGGAGCCCCTTCTTCATCTACAAAGGAGAAAGAAGCGAACACATGTTCTAAAAAGGGGTGTGTGGCCGCTGAGCTTACCCCCGCGATTGAGGCCCCCACGACTCAGGTCCCCGCGACTCAGGCTCCCGCTACTCAGGCTGAGGATTGCTACGACTTACAACAGCGTCGTAACGCGGAACAGGGGTCGAGAGTAATAGAACTGTGCCAGCAGAACGGGGCGGCGCGACGAGAACAACTTCGACGCAATGCGGAGTCAAAAGGGCGCTGGGAACAGGAGCATGCTGATTTTAATGGCATGAAGATGGACGAGAGACGTGAGCAGTTGCTTGGCGGCGGCAGAACTACGGCGATTCCAAAGCATGTTACCGCCAGCATCTCGTACCCGAATCCTCTACCACAACCTCGTGCACACAGCGGATTTAATCGCGGCCAACCTGAGAGTGACCGACCAGCCTGGCGTGGTCGCGGTGGCGGCAGGACCAGAGGAAGAAATGGGCCGCGTGGCAGTGGCGGCGGGTCGGGAAGAGGTGGACGAGGTGGTTTGCAAAGAAGAGGCTTTGCCGGGGGAAGAGGACGTGGAGATTGGGATTGGAGACGAGGAGGGTCGGGAAGGGGAATTGTAAGAGGAAGAGGAAGAGGGGATTGGGGAAGGGGAAGTGGAAGAGGACGGGGGGATGGGGGATGGGCGAACAATCGCGATTCACCGAGGATCGGTCCTAAAGAATTCAATGGTCCTCCCCGTGGATCATCCTGGGCCCAAGAAGAGCCGCGGTTTGACGGACGTGGATTTCCAGGGCGACCGTCTTCGTTCGGTCGATCGCATCCACCACCATCTCAGAACCGAAGTCCTCCCTCTCCACGTGGGCGTAGAGGGTGGTGGAGAAACGTGCAGCCGAGTTTCCCGGAAAGTGATAATTACAATCGGGGACCTACTGTTCGGTTCAATGATAACATTCATGGTGGTGGGCAGGATAATTCCGTGGCGACAACTTTGGTCCTCCAGGGAACTACCGCGGCCCTGAACGAAGCGGACTTGAGCCTCCGTTTTTCCCTCCGCGCCCGCGAGCACCACCGCGACATGGGAACTGGTTGCCTCAAAGCGATAACCTGACCCCGTCTCGTTTGCCTCCCCTACCACAAACACAAGGGGGAGGTGAACCTGCACGGACGGAGACAGCCCCGCCGATAAGAGATGAGGGTAATGCGGGGGCAGTACGTAAGGCCAAGGGGAAGAGAAAGAAGCGAAAGGGGCGCATGAAGAAGAGCAAACAGGATGACAGTGATTCCACCTCGTCTTCGGACTCCGACAGTAGCGATGAAAACTCCCGGGGGCGGTGTAACCACCGTCGAAAGAAAGATAGACGGAGGAAGAGACGCGAGCGGGAAAACAGCAGTGAGGATAAATCTCCGCCGCGTCGAAAGAAAACATCGCGACGCGGAGGTAAGAAAAGGGGAAGGAAAATAAGGCGGGGTGTGGAACTGTCCTCGGATTCATCAACCAGTGAGGATGAGTCTCAATCATCACGGGACGACCGCGGGAGAAGACGTTCTCCAGCTCGAGATCTGCCTGGTGGACCTGCTCGTCGGCGTCAATTGGGGACTGTCCGTGAAGCTCACGATGAGCAGAAGAGCGGAAGGGCAAGTCGTCCGATTGGTGACGTGCGCAGGTTGGGGAAGAAGAATCGCTTGGATCCTTCGAGGAACCCTGCATCTTTCAACCGCGTTTTGCAGAGTGTGCCCCACCCCGGTTTTGACAAGAAACGCGCGCGTATGTTGTTGAAAGGCATAATGCGAAGGAGAGGGCGGCGGATGGACATGATGGCGATGCAGGCTGCAAGTGGCACTGCGATGCCGGACTACTACAACGGCGCTGAGCCCGTTGAGGACTTTGTCAGCGTCTACGCAGACAGGCAGACAGGGGGAACAAGGGCTTCGCTACCTTTGTGGATAAGATGTTGGAACACGGGTATAAGACGGAGAAGGTATGGCCTTCGGATCTGCATTGGCAAGTAACGCGGTTTGAGGAGATGGGGATGAGCGCGACTGCGTCTGCGCTGAGAGAGATGTCGCGGTTGTTGGTGACTGGCAACGACACAGACTTTGCCGAGGGGTTCCACATAAGGAAACAACTGGCAGAATGTTTTTTGTCTTGGACACCCGGAAGATGCATCATTTCTTCCGCGATATCCTCGTCGAGGATGCTGAGGAGTACGCCGAAGCGTTTTACTCAGCCGAAGATGATGAGGACGAGGACGACTGGAAGCGCGGAAAGCGTCATCGACATTAAAATGGTGCCGGGTCGTAACGTACAATGGTTTTGCGAAGGATCGTAGATTAGTGAAAGATTCCTAACTGCTCAGTTCAGACCTAACTTAGGTGCATTCTTAACGTTCAACGGAGGCTGCTCAGATATTAACTACTAAATGAGTTACAGTGGCCCCGGAAGTTGCGCTCAGCGCAGCAGCCTGCTCAAAGTACATTGAGAAATTAGTACACAAACTGAAATGTATATCAATTCATTTATCACTCAGCATGGCACTACAATGTCAATCTGCGCACCACTATAATAGTAGAAGGGAGGTGGCAAGGTCATCAGCCGTGAATGATGAATGATGAATGACCCTCACATCTTGGCAAGGTGTTGCATTCTTGTTCAACTTCAAAAAGACTTAGTGAAAAAAATTGAAACAAATGGTACACGAAAAATTCAGAATTTTTGAGCTCCCAGGCAGGCCTGAAGGCCCCAAATTTTGGCAGCACCCTTCCAAATGACCTCTGTGGGAGGTGTCCCGTCACTTAATGTACAAGATCTTACTGCGTTCCATTCTGGGTATCGTAGTACGGCAACTGCCAAAGCGGACCCATCATCGCTGGAGACTGCACCGGCACAACGGCGGTGGAGTGCTGTTATGTAGACGCTGGTTGAGACGCTGATTGAGTTGCTGGTTGAGTCGCTGGTTGAGCTGCAGGGAGATTATCTTGAGTCGCAGGTGGGTTTCCCTGGTCTCCTTTCTCTACGCCACCCTTCCCCCGCTTCTTGCCACGCTTCTCTGTCCAAGACCGCGCCCTCTTCTTGGTTCCTCTTCCTTTCATCCTTCCCTGATTAGAGTTCCTAATCCCCAGGGCAGCGGCTTCCTCCAACCACACGTCCCGAGGCTCTCTACTATCTCCCTGTTCTGCCTCTAACGTGGCAGCGACGCTGCGTACTACACCGACGATATCGACATCTTCAGTTTCGGTGTTTCTATTGACTTCCCTGCAAAGTAGCTGCATCATTCGATCCATTTTCTTCATCGCCGTAATTCCTTTCGACAATATGCAGAGATGCACCTTGTTCCACGCGGCCCGCCCGTTACAAAAATATCGAGATGCTACACGGGCGGTGCGTGCTGTCTTTGCAAGGTCCTGTTCGCCATCCTCACAGTATCGATCTTTCTCGTCGCCTTCCCCTGCTGCATCTTCGCCGTCACCCTGCCGCAGAGCAACAATGTCCTCCTCCTGCCACCCCTCGCCATCTTTTCTCCAGTACAGGTGAAACATGGCGTGAAGAGGATACTTGCCTGGAAGAGAAACATGTTCCGGGAGACCTGATACTTCTCCGGCTGTATACAATGTGCCGACGCGCACAGCATGGCGACAGGGAAGGCCTGTCGAGAGAGACCAGGAGCACGAACAGAGGCCTGATACGAACGGTTCGTCTGGAATCTCGACGGGACATATAAAGCGGTGGATTCTAACTTCACCGTCAGTTGGGGGCTCTTCCGCAAACACTGCGAACTCTACGGAACCACCCCAGCGCTCATGTTCAATATAGATTCTACTGCGAATACGATAACGCGGCGCCGACTCCACTGAGTGGCTGAAGAAGTGTTGAAGGGCACTCGGCATAAGGTCTTCAGCCACACGTTCCCAGACTTCTTTTCCGTATCCCAACTGTAGTGCGATCATCTTAATGCGTTTGTCCTTGAACTTGTCGCATTTCTCAGAAAGTGCTCTCTCAACCTGCTTCTTACTGTAGTACCTTTGCATCTCTTCAGGAATGCGTGTCATTCTGATTTCCCGTCTCATTACCACGCGTTTGTAGGCGGAGTTTGCGGACTCTGAGTACCCGACCCCTGAAAGAAGAATCGGGGCCCACATGTCGATCGGTTGAAGCACTTCACAACCATCTCAGGGTTGAAGTAGTACAAGCTGGAGTACCACCTCGGATACTCTCTGTTCGCGAAGTACTTCTTGTCGAATTTCTCTCTTCGTCTCGCGAACTCTGTGGGGCTGTTGCTGGCTCTTAACCGATATAGGTCCCCTGACATCAGCTCCGCAACATCAGGCCTCCCCTGCACCTTCGCGTCGCTCGCTGTGTTCTTCAGTTGATTTTGGTTAAGATGCCAGTCATCTAGGATGACAAGAGCGTCCGGAATGACATCCTTTATCGCGCCAATGATAGCGAAATCTTGATCGCAGGTCCACAATCGCGGCGACACTCCCATACATTCCACGAACTGCCAAATGAACCATGCGAACCCTTCGGAGTCTTCTGAAGGAATGAATCCCATGAAGTACAGGCATAGAGCACCATTGTTCGTCCTACCACAAATGTTCACTAAAGAAATGTTGTAGCAGTTTGCCAATACCTTCGCATCAATGGAAACTCCCGGAACGACACTGTACTTCATGAAATCTTCCCTCCATTCCGGGAAGGACAAACACACAGAATGTAGAGTATGCTTGTCGACCACACGCGTCTTTGCAAAAATGTCAGGCAGTGTGTTCACGTATTCTAGCAGTTTTTCGATCAGTAGTTGACAATCACGCTCTGCTGGATGGTTCTTCCGCAGCTGCCATCGCAGTTTTCGAGCTATGGCATGACGATTCAAATGAAATCCATATTTATCTTCCAAATGTCGAACGATGTTCTCAGTACGGACCAGCGACTTATGCTTCATGTCCAAGGCCTCTTTCATCATGGCGGGGGGGAGTATACTTTTCATCAAATTTCCAGAGGGAAGATGGTTGTGCCACGCCTCTGCAAACCTCACAGAATAGATCTTTTCTAGATCTTCCGCGGCATCTAGTTCGTCCTGTGGACCTCTGAAAAAGACATCTGCACCAGTCAACACTGTGAACTTGAAGCGACAGTTCAACTTCAGTTTCAGTTCTTTACCACGTGAACAAACGAAGTCGGCTTTCAAAAGCTGCTGTCGACCCTTTCCAGCAAGGCCATCGCTGTCATGTGCGTAGGTTGACCTCCGAATCTTCATGCTATATCCAAAGCACTCCAAGATGTGCTTCAGTTCCCGTACTATATCGCGACCCTCCATGGATATATCTACCGATTGCAAGTATCCGTAAATAGAGTCCGTCATCTGTACTCGAACCCCGTCTTGACCCTCTGCGGACTGCGGTTCCCCCTGTCGCGGCAGCACCTCCGCTTCCAACCCGGGATGTTTTGCCGACACTGTCACAACCAAATCTTCATCCTCTCGGTTCTCAGCACGGGGTGTGATGGCAATTGCGTTCGGTCCATCTCTTTCTTCAGATCGCCAGGGACAATCTGTCCCGCCTCTACCTAAGTTGGTGGAAGGGCTGCCCTTTTCACTGGCCAGTTCACCTATGTCAGACACCACGAGACCGGAGAATGCCTCAAACTCCCTGGCAATACCAGCATAACGGGAGCTCAGGCTGTCCTTCATTCGTACCAACCGGCTCCTGATATCTGAGTCATGCACAGCGTCATCCTGCACGTGGTTATGCGTTGAAAGAAACCGCATTTCCCATACATGATCTGACCTGCGCAACTGCGCAATCAATCTCGCTTGACATTTTTCGTACCGCTTCGATCGAAGCGGTCCGAAGAAATCTACGCCAGACTCGAGTCTGGCGTAGATTTCTTCGGACCTTTATACCGGCGACATCGGAGACGGACGCGAATAATCCATTCCATCTTCACGTAGTCCTTCACGAAGGGAAGACCCAGAATGTGACCCTCTTTCATCACAATATACACATACGAAAAGAAGTTGGAGGCCATTAGCACTTTCTCCGGAGCGGCAGTATTTGTACTGCTTAGATATACATGCCGATCAGGAGGCTCAATGACTTGTGCGAGCAGCACCGATAGCGCACTGGTCGTTTCCTCAGAGTTCGGAGGTACCTCGGGTGGTAGTATCACAGTGTCCAACTGGATAACGTCGCCAAACCCATCCTTTCCGTCGTTGCTAGAAGGAGTAACCAGACATCTAACCATCGGGCGGGGGTTTAAACATTCTGTACATGCCGAGTATATCCCCTCTGTTTTACGCTGGGGCGCACTTCCGTCAACAGACGCGGTATCTTCGCTAGTAATGCAGAGATCATCATGGCGGCGTAGATGCTCCCTACGAGAGGGAAGACGTACATTTCAACCGACGCATTCATAACTTCTATTTTTCCGTCTCGCTCAATCCTCATGTCGTTACAGACTGCAGGAATAACAGAAGAGGGCTCAGCAGGGCGCTGCATAATGGAATCGACAAACTTCTCAAAGCAAAACGTGCTATACCGCTCCGTAAGAACGGAGGAGTAAGTAGAATACAGACCAGGTACATCTATACCTGTGGATGACCCCTCGCAAAATGTCGAGAACGCCGCAATGACATAGAAGCCACAACTATGCATGTCTTGCTGCTTCTGGAACTGTAGAACGGAAGACATGTAGTTTCTGTTGTCAATACTAATCGAGGTCCCTCGAAACAACAGCAGTAATACTGAGCGAAAAAGCGGTATCAGGCCCTTCGGAGGGTTCCAACCCAAACTGTCCCCCCAGAATATTGTGGCCTCTCTTTTCTCGGCATTGGGAATTACGCATAACATTCCCCAATGGTTCCCGAGGTGTATGAGAATGGCAATTGTAGAC
>NW_005178587.1:375409-381262 GCF_000350225.1 Chondrus crispus | reverse complement strand
ACGACGGACGACGCGTAGCCTTTGGAATTGGAAGAGAGCTTGCGATATGGGATATTGAGACAGGGGTGATGTTAAGGTATAGCACAAACAGAAACAGAGAACCTCCAACGCATATTGCTTGGTTCCGGGACGCGACGTTGGGTGCAAGGTTAGGTGGAGGAACGTTGCGAATCCTGTCCGTGACAAGTCAAAGCGCTGTCTGCGAAAAGCAATACGATGATTTTGGGTATCTCAGAGAGAGCGATCTGCGCCAGTTCATCGATACGAATGAGGGCAAACTCACGGCGGCGGATCTAGAGAGGAAACTGGAGAGGAAACTGAGGATTCGGCTAAAACGAGATGGAGTGTTCTACAAGACAGGAGATGACGAAATCCGCCTAGCAACCGTTGTGGGAGATCGTTGGTTCTGTTCTACTTCAGGTCGGCACATTGCGATCCAGGTAGAAGCAAAACTGTACTTTTACGAGCTCGTGCAGTAGTGTGATTGTGAGTGTGTGAATAACCACTGGGCAAAAGGGGATGTCCCGGCCAGGACAGGACAGGAGGGGTTGTACCCGTGGTATATGTAGTAAGGGATGATGTGCCAGGAGAAATTTGTATGTATTCGATGTTGTTTCTAGTTACCCGACGCCTCGATGCCCCTCTCCGCAAAAAAAGTAGCCGGCACATCTTTTCTATGTGTCGCGCGCAGTTGCGTCAGTGTGCGGGGAATAGTGTCGTCCAACGTAGAGACTGCGCGTAGCGAGACCAGCAAACAAAACTGGAGGCGGAACAGGCACATACGATATCAGTCGTTGTAGTATGAAGTTCAAGATATGCACGGCGGATTTGCGGTGGTTTTCGCTTTGTCAGGTATTAGAAACCTTGACGACGGTGTTAGCGTTGAGGTTGACGGCATGTGTAGCGTCGAAGACGGGCGGTCGTCGGGAGGCTGTGGCTTGTTGGTAGTGGTGGGGGGTGCATGATGGAGCATGAAGAGGTTGTGTGAAATGGAGGTTTTGGGTTGTTTGGACGCAACTGCCCGTGCACGGACACTCTCACATTAATGTGTATTAATGTGTAAGTGTGTTGAGTGTCCCTGTTCCAACCATCTCTTAAGAGATGGTTGGAAACAGGGAGGAAGAAGACAGGGGTACGGGATACCGCCGTGGCTATCCGATCAGCACTTGTTTGTGGTTACACCGTCAAGTAGACCGAGGCCAGGCACTCTTCCTTGTGCTCGGTGGGATGGCCAGAGACGACATTGTTTCCTGCCGCGGCCATTCTTGCTCGCCGGACATTCTCACTCACCGGAGGTACGACAGTCAGAAACACGTTGCAACCTGAATGTGATATATACATGTATAGTGAAGTCCCTTCTGCAATACATTTCACATACCGTACGGCGGTGCTCTATGAACGAGTGTGTGTTTTGTTCACCGTCGAGGGCTTGGATGACGTTCCCTTCAGTGAGGATGAGGGTGTCGTCGGCGGAGGCGATCGGGATAGAAAGGGGGGGAAACGAGAGGGCGGCGATGGGAACGGCGGTGCACCGGGAGGGGCGAGTCTAATGGCCATTTCTGAGTTGTGAGTTGCTGCATTTTTCTTTGCTCAAGACCTTGTTTCAATTAAAAAAGCGTTTATATAATTTAATACTGTAGCGCACAAGGGCCGACTCTCAGCACCCGGCGCCTACCGCTACGTGATCAACTTTCCGTGTTGCCAAACCAAAGGCATCAACCCCTCCTCGTCCTTCTCCGGCACCTTGACGCCGTCAATCTTCGTCAAAACAATGTGATGGTCCTGCACATCCTCGGTATGCTCAATCGTGCAACTTGCCGCCACCATGCACTCTTCCTCCACCCGTGTCCTATCCTCCTTCCCCAACGCAGCCCTCGTCACGTACCGCTCGGCAATGTCCTTCTGCCTTGTCGAAAGCGCGAACAGCCTCACGCCCGCCCCGACCCCGCCGAGCCCCGCGTAGAACGCGCTCGAGTGCGCCACATTGAAGCATATCATCCCGCGCGCCGCCGCAGGCACCGTGACGGACGTCGCCGCCATCGCCAGATCCTCCCCGTGGGCCGCGCTGGTTGACACCACCCACATTGCCGACGGCATCTGCCGCAGCAACGTTTTGGTTTGCTTGTCCAGTGGGTAGAACGGCAGCTTGGAGCGCGGTACGTCGAGTGCCACCGCGCGCTTGGCAAGGTACGTGTCTCGGTAAATCGCCTGCACGAATTCCGCCTCGCCTAGGCTCACCGCCGTTACCACCGCCTGTACCACGGCGCACCCGCCCACGACGGAGATGTTCTTCAGCGATAAGTCGGCCGTGACGCCTGTCTTGCGCTCGTCCAGCATCAGTGACGAGGATGATGATGATGACGACGTCGAAGGCCGCGGCGCGAGAAGCTCCACCCTTACCTGGTTGAGGGGGTCTTCCGCGACGAGCGACGCCCTTTTGAAAAACTCGTCATCCGTCACAAATAAGACCACCTGCTCCGGCTGCATGGAGCACCCGCGAAAGGTGTCCAGTTCAATCTCCGCCCCGTCAAACGTGCACCGGTAGTAGTTGGTCACCGTGTGGTGCCCAATGTCACCAACCACTTGCTGCCGCTCTGCGGCGGAGAGGCCCTTCTCATCGCCGGAGCTCGTGGACGTGGAGTTGGGCTCGCTCCGCAGGGCGGGACTGAAGATGTTTGCCGAGTAGAGGCTCTTAGCGGGTGCGTCGGGCCACGTGGCCTCGGCGCGGTCCATGATTGTGATAACCACTGACCGGTATAAGTTATACCGGTCAGTGGTTATCACAATCATAGCATCCCCACCGGTAGTGGTTATAAGTTATAACCACTACCGGTTATAACTTATAACGTAAACCATAAGTTATACCGGTCAGTGGTTATCACAATCATAGCATCCCCACCGGTAGTGGTTATAAGTTATAACCACTACTGGTTATAACCACTACCGGTTATAACTTATAACGTATAACCACTACCGGTGGGGATGCTCTCAGAGCATCCCCACCGGTACGCAATCAAATCAAATCATCAAATAACAACACTTGGCACAGTTTTTCTGTAATTTGATTGGCTCCCTAGAATTTGGTTGTTTCGTTATTTGGCTGTTTGATGCTTCGGAAAGAACTGCCCCACCGGTGAGAACCAAATGAAGTACATTCCCCTCGTACTCACCATCGCATCCTTGTACTCACACTCGTACTCACCCTCGTATCGCACCCTCAGTCGTAGTCGCACGCTCACTCGAAACCCATCCCGCGACCTTCTCCCTCGCCACTCTGTCTGCACTCCTTCCCTCTCACCTCCACCGTGGACAAAGACAGACTGCCGGCGCTGTCCTCCCTGCTCACGGACAGCACGTGCTCCCCACGCGACCGCGAGCAGCGCGATCCCGGAGAGAACATACGCGCCGGCGGCAGCGGCGCTGCGGCGGATGATTGGCTCGACAGCCGCGAGCGACGTTCTCCTGCGGCGGCTGCTGCTGCTGAGCAGCGAATCGCACTGCGCTAGCACTGTCTGCGCTTGTGAACCTGTCGGAGGACGAGGCGGCGGCGGCCCTGACGTACGCGGACGCGGTGCGGCTCGCAGCGCAGGTGGTCCTGGACGCGGACGTCGTCGCGCTGCACGCGGCGCTGCTGTCCAACCTGACGCGCTTCGCGCCGGGCGTGGACGAAGCGGAGGGCGCGGACGGGTTTCGGGAGAGGGGCACGCTACTCGTGCTCGTGGAGAGGGTACCGACCGAGTATTCCGAATGTGCTGCGGCTGTCGAATGCGTGCGCGAGCCAGGAGGGGAGGGACGTCCTGTTGGTCGAGGGAAGGCAGGCGGAGAGACAGCTGTTGACGAGGTTGCTGAGATTGCTGGAGGCGGGGGAGGCAGAGAAGAGGCTGGCGGGGGCGAGCTGGGTGCGGAACTGCGCGATGGCGGACGAGTGCCATGATGTGTTGGTGGGGGTACGGCGGCGGTCGCAATGTGCTTGGGGAGGTCAAAGGAGGTGGGACGGGAGGAGATGGCGGAGATTCGCGCCTGGTTGGTCGAGGAAGTGTTGTTGTTGTGTAAGAGCCGGGCGGGGAAGGACGCGCTCAGGGATGGCGGGGCCGTCGACGTTCTGGAGGGATGGAAGGGGGAAGAGCATCAGGGATGGCGGGGCCGTCGACGTTCTGGAGGGATGGAAGGGGGAAGAGCATCAGGGATGGCGGGGCCGTCGACGTTCTGGAGGGATGGAAGGGGGAAGAGCATCAGGGATGGCGGGGCCGTCGACGTTCTGGAGGGACGGAAGGGGGAAGAGCATGCACGCCGTAGTGGGCATTCTGGATCGGCGGGAGACACTGGTAATCTCGAGGCAAATACCGCATCGATGCACTTTTGGTGGGAAGCCGTTTCGGTGGACCAATAGAACGTGCACAACTGGATTGTCAAGGGTAATCAAACAGAGACCATCCGAACCAAATTCTTGATATTTGGTTCCGATTTTTAGATCGACACCAAAAATTTGATGATTTGGTTGCACCGGTGGGGATTTCAATCGACATCAAATCATCAAAGTTTGGTTGTTTGGGTATTTGATTCTACCGGTGGGGATGCTCTCACTCTATCGTGATTTTACTCTGTATTGTTGGCGACTTGCGTCAAAGGGCAGTTGTCGATGTGATTGGTGATGGCCGAAAGCGATGATGAGATTGGAGTTTATTTTTACCTTATTCCAGACCCAAAGTACTGTAAATTAGTTGATTTGTCGGCAGTGAACTACAGTACAACGCAAGATATTTTTATATTGGTGGCCATGAAGGCCAGCTGTTACAGCACAGAGTAGACTTTCCCCCCCGCGTTCTGACAAATCCGCCACCATCAAGAGGCGAGCAACAAACAGCCCTTACACCCTGGTTGCTTCCTTCCACGCTCGAGTTCTACGAGCGTTCATTCACGAGGCTGTAATACACCCTGGGTGCTTCCTTCCACGCTCGAGTTCTACGAGCGTTCATTCACGAGGCTGTAATACACCCTGGGTGCTTCCTTCCACGCTCGAGTTCTACAAGCGTTCATTCACGAAACAGCAAGCGCAAGTACTTCGTCTCATCCTACTCATCCACACAAACGTCCCCACCCATTCCGCTTTCGTTGACAACGCCGTAGACACGTTGACCGTTGACAAAGACAAGAGTGCCACGCGCTGAACGTGGCCATCAACCTTCGCATCCCTGTTTTTCGACCGACCGGCGCCGTTTTCACGCAAACACACTCCGCACCTCATCAACTTCTCTTTTCTTTCTGTCTTGTCCTAGGCGTCTGGCGATTTACTTAAAAATGCAGGAAAGCTACCAGCAAGAGTCTATCGATGTGTTCATAAGCCATGCTGGCCCGGACAAGCTATACATCGCACGTCCTCTTTCCATTAAATTGGAAGATCAGGGTTTTAATTGCTTCCTCGACAAAATCTCGCTAAAGACCGGGGGCCACGGACCGGATGCAATGAAGAAGGCTATGGAGTCTGCTATGGTCGGCGTTTTCATTCTTTCTCCCGAGTTTGCCGCTCGAAAATGGACTATGAGGGAGCTGCGCTGCTTCCTACGCCGACGGAGAGAAGCGATGGCGCGCGGGATGCGGCCACCGACATTGATTCCGGTGTTTTACAGACTAAGTATTCGGGAATGTAGAGAGTTGGAGCCCGACCGGTACCGGGATAAGGAAGGAAAGGATATTTTTGAAGTGGAGAAATTTTTTAGCGAGGAACGACAACGCGAGGCGAGCACGGATATGGTGAAGAGGGAGCTAAAAGAGCTGGCAGATATCACTGGGATTGAAAATGACGTAAGGGCAACAAACCTGCCGGGAGATAAATTCGGCCATCTTGCAAGGGAA
>NW_005178587.1:374026-375309 GCF_000350225.1 Chondrus crispus | reverse complement strand
GCCCCGCCGCTGGCCCCATTGCCGCGCCGTCGCCCGCCGCTCTTGCTGCTGTCCGGGCCACGCTGCCCACATTTCCCCCGCAGTCGCGCCGGTGCCTGCTGCCGCGCTGTCTCTCGTCAGCGCTTCGTTCTGCCTGCCGCCACATTGCCGACCTACAGCCGCTCCGGTCTGTACTACCTGGCCGCCTGCTTCCTCCGCCGACAGCTCGTCAACACTCTGCACTGCGCCTGGTATCACATTGCAGCAGAACAGCCGACCCCAAACTCACTGCAGCTAGCTGCCGCCCGCCGGCGCTCGCTGCCGACCGCCGCTGCCGCTCGCTGTCGCCCGCCTCTACTGTCCTGAGGTCGGTGAGCCTGCACGCTCTGTTTTTTTTGTGCGCATCGCATCGTTGGTTTGGGAGTAACGATAGGGTCTCGGTTATTGTTGGAAGGGACTGAAGGCCTGGTCGTTGAGATGTGTGGAGGCTAGGGACGTGGTACTGCCCTTACTTTGCTCGAGAGCGGTTGACCCGGCATTAATACCCGGTGACGCGACGCAGGCAACTCGAACCGGCAGTGTGAACCTCTCCGGCAGGGAACCCCACCGATCCTTTTTAGGGCGGATAACGGTGTCGACCCTCTGTGGTCTGGTGTTTCCGGGGGTGGGAATCCTCTGGGGTGTTGTGCACTGAGTAGGTTGGGGTGGTATCGCTGAACTGGCCGTCGCGCAAGCGTCCCGCAAGAAACTAGACACCCTTTGAGGCTTGTATACTGGCTGGTGTGGACGTTTCGTACGGATCATCGCGTCCACTCTGGTAACGCAAGAGTGGGTAGACTGCAGAAGTCGTTACTTGACTCGGACAGGCTTCGGGCGCCAAAGGTCGGACCTTTTCTACCTGCAAGAGCTGCAGGCGCCGAGGGTCGGACCCTGACAAGGTCAACCGATCATAGATCGACTCAGTGCTGATTTTTTGCCCTTGTTCTTAAAGGAACTATTAACTAAATCCCGATTAGTTACCCTGCGATCCGCAGCATGCTCCCGCCCCCCTCCCACGAGGGAGCAGGGCCTTCTGAGAGCGGACAGCATTCCGACTCGTCACCACCCGAACCCCTGGTTACATTCATGAAAGGCATAACGAACGACGCGTTGGGTGCGCTTACGAGTGCCCAGAAAGGCCTCATCTCCTCAATTCGGTTCCTAGAAACAACCCCGGAGCTAACTGGGACCCAACTAAAGCGCACTATCGCTGACATGTTCCCGCCGGCTTCGCTTTTCCAACAAGAAATATGCGACCTCCCTGC
>NW_005178587.1:259508-373917 GCF_000350225.1 Chondrus crispus | reverse complement strand
GTGCATGATAGATCGAAAGAAGACCAGAGGAGATGGGCAGTTGATGTCCTACGCCGAGATGTACGAGTCGCTGGTGGTCATTCGGCGCCAAGGATGGTTGCCGTTGAGTGTGCTCTGTTTGTTATGGAGACGGAAAGGAAAAGCTCAGGCATTGAAAGTGCTGCACGAATTCGTGGAGGCCAGTCTAGTAGAACGAAAGGATGGAGTGTCAAGTGGTCGCAAGATCGCCGGAGTCAGGTTGCACGATTTGCAGCTCGATTACGTGCAACAGAGATGTGGGAATGGGGGAGAGAAGAGGTGGCATGAAAAGCTTGTGCAAGAATGGCAATGGAACGAGAGTGAGAACAGGCAAGAAGCGCCGCCGTGGGTTTGCGGGAGAGGGTGGAAGAAGGATATGGTGGAGGACGAGTATTTCCGACACAACTTGTGCCGCCATCTCAAGGGGGCGCAGCTGGGCGAGGATTTGTGGGATGTTTTGAGTGATGCCAGGTGGGTGGCAGAGAAGTTAACTCGGGCAGAGGGGCTAAATCTTCAAGAGGATTTCAAGATTTTGACAGACGTGGCCGGGGAAGACGGAGAACGGTGCGAAGCGGGAGGCAGGCTGTGGTCGTTGCAGAAGATTGCTAGACAGGCGAGGCTGAGTGCGTCCTTTGTTCGTCGAAGTTCGAGAGAGGTATGGTTTCAGCTGTACGATGGTCTGTTGAGATTTAGGAACGAGTCGGAAGTAATTGGAGAGTTCTTACGCAGGATAGAGGAAGTTGCGGAGAAGCCGTGGTTGAAGTCGCTTACACCTGGCTTGAACGTATCAGGCGCGGTGCAACACATATTTCCGGACCAGTGGAACGTGGTGGGAATGTCGGGATGCGCAGCTAAGAACGAAGTGATCGCTTGGGGGGGAATGAGGAGGCATCTGTTTCGTCGGACATTCCGGGACGGGGAAATGGAAGAAAACGTGTTGTTTAAAGTGGCACGGGGTGTGAGAAGGTTTTGGTCGGAGAACGGAAAGTACGTAGCGGTAGAACAGGCAGATAGAACAAGCTTGCAGGTGTGGGATATGCATACAGGAGCTACAGCAAAGCGAGTCGGACAGGAAGTGGATGTAGGGCACCTGGATGTAGAGAGTTACAGTCGCCCTTTTGACTTGACGGGGGATGGAAAGCGAGTAGCGTTTGGGAGAGAAGATGGTGTGGTTGTGTTGTGGGATGTTGAGAGAGGTGTGAAGATCAAGGAGGCAGCGAATATGCGGGGCCATGTTGTTAAGAAAGTATCGCTTTCACCGGGCGGGAAACGGTTGGCGTGCACGGGAGAATGCGGCTCAAACGGGTCAATTTTGATACTGTGTGCAGAGACAGGGGAGATGGTTCGGGTGATTGGTTTGCCGAGTATTCAACTAGCCGACTTCGATCGGACCAAGTGGTTGATTTCGTGGTCGAAGAATGGAAAGCGGGTCGCGTGCGTGTTCCAGATGGGACTATATGAAGCAAGATTGTGGATCTTTGACGGGGAGACTGGTAGGAGTATCGCGGAAAGCGCGCCTTTGAAAGACGTTCACTGTCTTTCATGGTCGGAGGACGGGACGCGGTTGTGCTGTGGCGAGGCATGTCGCAAGCAGAGTGGCGGCGAGCAGGGTGTGGTGTCGGTATGGGACGGACGCTCGGGGAAGAGAATATCGAAATTTGATGATTTTTGGGCAACGGCAATATCTCTGTCCGGGGATGGGAGATGGTTGGCTGGTTCCAGTGGCGGGGAGGTTTCTGTGAGGGACACAGAGACCGGGGCAGAAGTACGGCGGCACATGGCGACACGCGGGCCGGACGTCTTGGGCTGGCTAGAAGATGGAAAGCGGATGTTTTCTGCGGATGTTTCCAATATTGTCATTTGGAGGTGGGATAATCTGGAGAGGTTGCAGGAGGAAGAGGAAGTCGACAAGGTCAACAAGGAAGGGCAAGAATTCACGGCTGTTGCGTGGTCAAGCGATGACATATGTGCTACTGTGGCTGGAGACGGAGACGTAGTGATGTACGATGTGAAGACGGGGAAGAAGATGTGGGGGGATGCTGAGACACACGTAAGCCGTGTGCATTGTCTGGAGATGTCTAGAGATAGCAAGCGGGTGTTTACGGCAGCAGAAGATGGAACGTTTGCGATGTGGGACAGCAAGACGGGCGACAAGTTGTGGGAAGGCGGGGAGGCCTGGGCCAAGGATGATTACGCAGAAGCAGAAGCATGTTGGTCCAATGATGGGACGAGGGTGTTCGTGTCGTTTAGAAGGGGGATGGGGTTGTGGGACGGGAAGACTGGGAACAAGTTATGGGAGAGAATCACGGACACCTACATGTGGACCGGGTGCATGGCGTGGGCTGGAAACGACACGAAGATCGCGCTTGGGGGTAGGAGTAACGGGGGCAGGGTCGTGCTGTTGAGCGCCAGAACGGGAGAGGCGATCAGGGTGGCATGTGGGCATACAGATGGCGGGGTCGTGCTGCGGGGCGCCAAAACAGGAGAGACGATGGGCGATGCCCCCGAACGTGTCCCAGATTCGGTCGGCCTGAAATGGGCTGCGGACCGCGGTCTGTTTGAGTGGTATTCAGACGAATTTGCAGACGAAGTTCACATAGATTGGTTCAACTTTGTGAAGCGGCCCTGGAGAGAAGGTGAAGAAGGTGTGCGGGCTTCGTTCTCTGTTGAGCGGGCTCCGTTCTCTGTTCGGCGGGCTCCGTTCTCTGTTGGGGCTCTGTTGTTCCCTTATGATACTCCTTTTCGCTCTTTTGCTTCGGTGAAGTGGTCTCCAGATGACAAGTGGATCGCGTCAACTGGATATGTTGAAATTGATGAAAATGATGAAAATGGGAAACCAAGCAGAGTCGGAGTTATGATCTGGAATTGGGAGACAGGTGTAACATATCGGTACCAGTGCCAATATGATGAGTTTATGGTACCACCCCATGCGCTGGAATGGTCTGACGACGGGCGACGCGTAGCCTTTGGAATTGGAAGAGAGCTTGCGATATGGGATATTGAGACAGGGGTGATGTTAAGGTATAGCACAAACAGAAACAGTGAACATCTAACGCATATTGCTTGGTTCCGGGACGGGTCGCGAATGGCGACGTTGCGTGGAAGAACGTTACTAATCCTGTCCGTGACGAGTCAAAGCGTTGTCTGCGAAAAGCAATACGATGGTGTTGAGTATCTCGAAGAGAGCGATCTGCGCCAGTTCATCGATACGAATGAGGGCAAACTCACGGCGGCGGATCTAGGGAGGAAACTGGAGAGGAAACTGAGGATTCGGCAAAAGGGAGATGGAGTGTTCTACAAGACAGGAGATGACGAAATCCGCCTAGCAACCGTTGCGGGAGATCGTTGGTACTGTTCTACTTCAGGTCGGCACATTGCGATCCAGGGAGAAGCAAAACTGTACTTTTACGAGCTCTTGGAGTAGTGTGATTGTGAGTGTGTGAATAACCACTGGGCAAAAGGGGATGTCCCGGCCAGGACAGGAGGGGTTGTACCCACGGTATATGTAGTAAGGGATGATGTGCCAGGAGAAATTTGTATGTATTTGAAGTTGTTTCTAGTTACCCGACGCCTCGATGCCCCTCTCCGCAAAAAAGTAGTCGGTACATCTTTTCTATGCGTCGCGCGCAGTTGCGTCAGTGTGCGGGGAATAGTGTCGTCCAACGTAGAGACTGCGCGTAGCGAGACCAGCAAACAAAACTGGAGGCGGAACAGGCACATACGATATCAGTCGTTGTAGTATGAAGTTCAAGATATGCACGGCGGATTTGCGGTGGTTTTCGCTTTGTCAGGTATTAGAAACTTCGTTTCCGCCAGGAAACGAAACCTTGACGACGGTGTTGACGACGGTGTTAGCGATGAGGTTGACGGCGTGTGTAGCGTCGAAGACGGGCGGTGGTCGGGAGGCTGTGGCTTGTTGGTAGTGGTGGGGGGAGCATGATGGAGCATGAAGAGGTTGTGTGAAATGGAGGTGTTGGCTTGTTTGGCCACGGGCAACTGCTCGTGCACGGACACTCTCACATTAATGTGTATTAATGTGTAAGTGTGTTGAGTGTCCCTGTTCCAACCATCTCTTAAGAGATGGTTGGAAACAGGGAGGAAGAAGACAGGGGTACGGGATACCGCCGTGGCTATCCGATCAGCACTTGTTTGTGGTTACACCGTCAAGTAGACCGAGGCCAGGCACTCTTCCTTGTGCTCGGTGGGATGGCCAGAGACGACATTGTTTCCTGCCGCGGCCATTCTTGCTCGCCGGACATTCTCACTCACCGGAGGTACGACAGTCAGAAACACGTTGCAACCTGAATGTGATATATACATGTATAGTGAAGTCCCTTCTGCAATACATTTCACATACCGTACGTGTACAAAAAATGGCGGGAGAACGAGTGTGTGTTTTGTTCACCGTCGAGGGCTTGGATGACGTTCCCTTCAGTGAGGATGAGGGTGTCGTCGGCGGAGGCGATCGGGATAGAAAGGGGGGGAAACGAGAGGGCGGCGATGGGAACGGCGGTGCACCGGGAGGGGCGAGTCTAATGGCCATTTCTGAGTTGTGAGTTGCTGCATTTTTCTTTGCTCAAGACCTTGTTTCAATTAAAAAAGCGTTTATATAATTTAATACTGTAGCGCACAAGGGCCGACTCTCAGCACCCGGCGCCTACCGCTACGTGATCAACTTTCCGTGATCAACTTTCCGTGTTGCCAAACCAAAGGCATCAACCCCTCCTCGTCCTTCTCCGGCACCTTGACGCCGTCAATCTTCGTCAAAACAATGTGATGGTCCTGCACATCCTCGGTATGCTCAATCGTGCAACTTGCCGCCACCATGCACTCTTCCTCCAGCCGTGTCCTATCCTCCTTCCCCAACGCAGCCCTCGTCACGTACCGCTCGGCAATGTCCTTCTGCCTTGTCGAAAGCGCGAACAGCCTCACGCCCGCCCCGACCCCGCCGAGCCCCGCGTAGAACGCGCTCGAGTGCCCCACATTGAAGCATATCATCCCGCGCGCCGCCGCAGGCACCGTGACGGACGTCGCCGTCATCGCCAGATCCTCCCCGTGGGCCGCGCTGGTTGACACCACCCACATTGCCGACGGTATCTGCCGCAGCAACGTTTTGGTTTGCTTGTCCAGTGGGTAGAACGGCAGCTTGGAGCGCGGTACGTCGAGTGCCACCGCGCGCTTGGCAAGGTACGTGTCTCGGTAAATCGCCTGCACGAATTCCGCCTCGCCTAGGCTCACTGCCGTTACCACCGCCTGTACCACGGCGCACCCGCCCACGACGGAGATGTTCTTCAGCGATAAGTCGGTCGTGACGCCTGTCTTGCGCTCGTCCAGCATCAGTGACGAGGATGATGATGATGACGACGTCGAAGGCCGCGGCGCGAGAAGCTCCACCCTTACCTGGTTGAGGGGGTCTTCCGCGACGAGCGACGCCCTTTTGAAAAACTCGTCATCCGTCACAAATAAGACCACCTGCTCCGGCTGCATGGAGCACCCGCGAAAGTTGTCAAGTTCAATCTCCGCCCCGTCAAACGTGCACCGGTAGTAGTTGGTCACTGTGTGGTGCCCAATATCAGCAACCGCTTGCTGCCGCTCTGCGGCGGAGAGGCCCTTCTCATCGCCGGAGCTCGTGGACGTGGAGTTGGGCTCGCTCCGCAGGGCGGGGCTGAAGATGTTTGCCGAGTAGAGGCTCTTAGCGGGTGCGTCGGGCCACGTGGCCTCGGTGCGGTCCATTGCGCAATACCCATACACGGTGTCCGGGTGGCTGTCGACGAGCTGCTGCAGAAAGGCCACGGCCTGCGGCAGGCGGTCAAACGTCATCGACGCAGTGGCGACGGATGATGGGGAGCGGAGGATTGAGGCTGGGCGCGGATGTCGGAAGGTTGGGGCATGTCGTATAAAGGTGCAGGGGATAGCGGGAGATGCGGAGGACGGAGACGCACGACCGCGCACGAAAGGCGCAAGAAGATGTCGCCAACGTACGGTATGATTGTGATAACCACTGAGCAAAAGGGGAGGTGCCGCTGACCAACGACATGAGGGAGGAATGACTGTCTGGGCCGTTCAGAGAGTCATTAGGTCTCCAACGCAAATGAAGGGGGTTTGCGCAGAACAGAACAGTGACAATTGCAGGACGACTCGGTCCTTTTGAAGGTGAGCTAAAATATGCTGTAGTGGTCTTGTCGGTGAAATGGGGGAGGCGGTTTTGGGGAGCGTGCCGTTCCGTCGTGAGGGTTGGCCGAGTCGTCCCCCCTTCCCCGCAGCGCCCGTCACCCTCTCTCTTTTATTTCTACGAAATTCCTTCCAGAAGCGTCCACGCATCCGGCCCGGATTCCGCCGGGCCGTCCGCGTGCGCTTCTCTAAAATTCAAATAAAATCTCGGACTACAGAATAAAATCTCCCTCTACAGTAAAATGCAATTTTTCCCTAAAAATATCTCACATGACCCCCTCGTCAGGGCAGACCACGGGTCTGCCGTTGCACGTAAATATACTGGCCCCGCTTCTTCGTGCGACCGCTCTGGCCCCCCCGGCCACCATCTCTCCACCTTCCACCGAACTGCACTCTCCCTGCCTCCTCGCGCCTCTTTCGCCGTCGAACTTCTAACAGTCAATTTCAAGCCGCGCTTCATCTGCGTCGCCCGAATTCCGGTTGCCCAACGTCAGCCTCGCGTCAGCCTCGGGCCGCGTGGTCTCCGCGTCGCCCGGGACTGTGGTCGCTGACGTCAATCGTCGTCTGGGACTCAGGACGCGTGCTCTGCGCGTCGCCTGAGGCTCCGTTTCCAGTCGTTCCCGTTTCGGGACTTCTCGGAAACGCTCAGCGTCTCGAGCCGCGCACGGGAGCTCTGTGGTCCTTCGGGCGGTACTCCCTGTGCGCACTATAGCTCGAACCAAGCAGACGGCGAGGGCTTCCACCGGCGGGAAGGTACCACGCCGCGCTATCGCCACTAGGGCCGCCCGCCGTTCAGCGGGCGTGCGGCGAGAGAACGGCCAGGACGTCACCGAAAGCGCGGCTCATGGCGTGAATTGCCCCTTCATCGACTTCGAAGACCCAAGTAATGCCGAACATCTCCCTGACCTTTGGGAGCACGCGGGACGTTCCAACGTCTCCGCGCTTCGGTACCAAGTAGGAGATGGTTCTTTCCGAATCAAATATAAGGAAGTGGGCAACCGGGCGTCCGTCGTAGCGGCCGTATCTGCCGCCGGGGCCCGGCTTCTCTTCGGGGCCCATGTGTTGGCCTTCGTATCGGCCCGCCTCGCTCGCAAGGCATGGTTCACCTCCGACTGCTGCTACCGGCTGGGGCTCACCGAGAGCCACAGCGACGGGACGGAGTACACCTGCTGCGACGACCCAGAGTGGGTCGTCGAATTTGTCTGGTGCTCTGATGGCGGTAACGGCGAGTTCAAGGGTTGCCACTACGCCGTCGGAGAGGGGAGTCCAGAGAAGTACATGATACTTCTCTACACGATGACCTTCGATCGCGTGCCCTCTGCGAACGGCACCGCCCGCCGGGGCTTCAACTCTTCCTTCGGTAAGGAGTGCTCAACGCGTATGGACGCTATTCTGGCTATCGACAATTGGTGTAGCCAGAATAGAGGGAAGAGGAAGCGAGTGAACTTTGCTATGTCACGCGACGTCTCCCCACTCGCTTCCCGGTACCTTTGCACGTCCCGGACCGTAGCGTTCCAAGACAATACCGTCTTGTGCATCCGGTCTGCGGTCTGCAACGCTATGTTCCTTGTCGTTGGTCGCGGTGCTGCTGACCGCCTATGGGTGGCGGAAGCGGCCCGAGTCGCCGCGTTCGAGCGTCAGATGGACTATTCCCCGAGCGTGCACCACTTTACGCACATTCAGAGGGTAATCCGAGCAGACCACCACGGAACAGTTTCTCTTGATCATGTGGCCCCACCGCCGGGGGCTTTCATCCAAGGGAGATCCAGCTCCAGACTCCCTCTGTGGCGCAGCTCTGCTGTTAGCTGGATACTTCGTCTGCCGCGGGAGCAAGCGGGTGTCTACGTTCTTCGCATCACCGACGTTAACCATCTCCAACACGCCGTCTGCATAGACGCACGGACGGAACCGGCGCTGATCTACGATTGCGCAGAACGTTTCGCCATGCAGCTCAAGGACACTTCTCTTCGCTTGTGCTGTCCCGCCGCCGATCCGACAAAGTTCCAGTACTTCAATGATGTGCGTCTCTTGCGCCGAACAACCCGGCAGCGTAGAGACGCCAATCAGAGTCCCGGCCGGGAGAGGAAATCCAAAAAGGTTCGCCGAGGAAATCGTGGTCCCAAATCCTCCCATGGCAAGGTAATTGCCGTGCGTAGGGGTTCTTCAAGCAGCAAACACTGATAGTTCATGCATAAGAAACGAAATCAATCTCAATCGCCTTCAATCTAGTACATGCGAAATATTAAAATGCATCACACCTACATCAGATGTGCGGGTTTCTGTATAAAAGGGATTAAACGTCTTGCATGTATATCCCGTCGACTGTAGCGCAATCCCGGCGACAAGAGTGTGTACCGCGGGTGCTTGGCTCGTACTACCCGGCATGGGCCGTAGTACTTCGACTCCCCTAGGGGCCACTTCTGTAACCCTCCTAGGGCTGTTCCTCGGGCGACCAGAACTTGATCGTGTACGTCGAACTGGCGTGGCGACACAACCGTCATTCTCTTGCTCCTCTTTTCCAACTGTTTAGCCGCCCTCGTCGATCGGAGCGCGAGCGTCGCTAACAGTTCCAAGTTGCACGCCTCAACGCCGCCCCACCGGATTTGGTTCAGTTCGGTCTGGGGTTGCGCGGGCGGCTTTACTCCATACATCAGCTCAAACGGGGAGAACCCGTCCGACAGCCGGCGTCGGCGGTATCCGTACAGGATCTGCTTCAGCGCTGATTCCCACCTGTGGCTAGCGGCGCCCTGTCCCAACAGAGTCTTCCGAATTGAACGCTTGATGGTCCCGACCATACGCTCCGCTTTTCCGTTGGACATAGGAGCATAGGCGAGGACCGGTTTCCATGAAATTCCCTGTTGTACCATGAAGTTCTTCAACGCTGTCGCGCTGAAACATGTTGCGTTATCTGAGACTATGGTCCGAGGTGGACCAAACGAATGGATGATCTCCTCCTTCACGAACTTGACAACTTCCGCAGACGTAGCGGTCTCGGTTGCCCAAGCCAAGGGCCAACCAGTCAGATGTTCGACCGCTATCAGGATGTAACGTTTTCCGTTCTTCGTCTTGGGAAGGGGTCCCGCAAAGTCTATCGAGAATGTCTCAAAGAGCTGAGAGACTGGTATCACCGCCGTGCTCTTGTACGTTGGGATGGGCGCAGCCTTTTGGCAGCCTTCACTTCCACGAACGTAGGCGTAGATATCACCATGAACTCCCGGCCACCAGTACCTGTCAAGGACGAACTGCTTCGTAGCTGTAGCGTCCCAGTGGCCAATGTCGTCATGCAGCGACCGCAATATCTGCAGTCGAGTCCCCCGAGAAGGGATTGTTCTGATCCCATTCTTCATCCTGCGAAACAGCCTTCCGTTCCAGGCGAGGAACCGCCTGGAGTTCTTCTTGATTCTGCGCCTCTGCGCAGCATCTTGCTCAACCATCTCTTCTCCTTCGAGATAACAGTACGTGTCCCGCACATGAGGTTCCATGTCTTCCAGCATACCTCCTTTCGCAAAAGCGGCAGCACATACCAGGTCCCCCTCATCCTCCTCGCGCCTGCCATCGTCTTTTCGTAGACGCGAGAGAAAGTCAGCGGCACAATTCTTTGAGCCGGGGCGGTACAATATCTCGAATTCGTACTCCGCCAGGAAATCCAACCAGCGGGCAAGTCTACCGTGGATGTCCTTCTTTTTGAACGCATACTGAAGCGCTTGGTGATCCGTAATCAACTTGAACTTTTGCGTTGAGAGCAAATACACCCGAAATTTCTTTAGCGCGAAGATCACCGCTAACGCTTCTCTCTCACAGGTGGGGTACTTCTTCTCAGTCTCCGTCATCGTCCTGCTGGCGTATTGTATCGGGTGAACCTTCTTGTCTTCATTCTTCTGAGCCAGAACTGCTCCCACTGCCATGTTGGATGCATCTGTCTCGACCACGAAGGGTTCGTCAAACTTCGGGAGCGCCAACAGCGGAGGAGACGTCACCCTCTTCTTCAACTCCTGGAAGGCGGTCCGCATCTCTTCCGTAAATTCAAATTCGACTTTGGTAGAAGTAGCAGCATGCAACGATGCAGAGACTTCTGCGAACTTAGGGATGAATCGGCGGTAATACCCCGCTAGCCCAAGGAAGCTTCGTAACTCCGTCTTGGTGCGCGGCTCGGGGGTGTCCCAAATGATCGATGTCTTCTCTGGATCCACCTCAATCCCCTTCTTTCCGATGACGTGCCCCAATAGCCTGGTCTGTGATTGCGCGAAGGAACACTTCGCAAGCTTCAACTTCAATCCACTGCGAGCAATCAGCTCGAACACTTCAATTAAATGGTCAACATGGACGTCCAAGGACTTTGAAAAGATAACCACGTCATCAAGGTATACTCGGACGAATGGCAGGTCTCTGAATACGCCATCCATCATCCTTTGAAATGTTGAAGGAGCGTTCATGAGCCCGAATGGCATCACTTCAAATTGAAACGTCCCGTACCGACAGACAAACGTCGTCTGTTCTTTGCACCATGAAGCCATCCGCACTTGCCAATAACCAGAGAACAAGTCCAGGGTAGTGAACACTTTGCTTCCTTCAAGGTCGTCGAATATCTCTTCCATTTTGGGCAACGGCCACTTGTCGGCCTTCATCACCCGGTTAAGCGCGCGGTAGTCAACACAGAAGCGAGGTTTCCCGTCCTTCTTCGTTGCGATGACGACCGGAAACGACCAAGGAGCTACAGAGGGGGTAATGATCCCTGCCTTCTGCATCTTCTCGATCTCCTCGCGCACTACCGCGTTGTGTCTCGGAGGGAGCCTCCGAACGGCGTGCGAAATGGGTCTGTCGTCATTTAACTCAAAAGAATGTGACACAGGGACATCTGCCGGCCTGAGGTCGTCCAAAGACCATGCAGCTATTCCCATACTCTTGATAGAACATATTATGCGGTCGGCGTTCTCTCTGCTGATATGGCTCAGCTTAGACATGAGAAGTTCCTCCTTCTCATCTCTCTTCTCTTTCTCATCCGCCGGCTCGTACTCTGAGCCTTCCCCAGCTAGGTCCGGAAGTCCAGCATGAGGATCTTCGTCCTCAGTGACTGCTCCCGCCCAGGCAAGGTCTGGTTCAAACGGCACCCTTTCACGCAGCGAAAGGACGAAGTCTTCATCCGTGTCAGTCGAGTCAGCCGGCACGGCCCCCGAGTCTGACGTGAAGTCCTCATTGTCGGTAGCGGATCCAGGCTTCTTATGGTTTTCATCCATCTCAAGACTTAGTCGAATCGTCTCATCACCCACAGTTACTTGGACATGCTGTTGCCCCAAATCAATGCACGTTTGGAGCTCCTCTAACGACGGCATCCCCACGATGACGTCGTACGGTGTTCCCGTAACGACAAGGAAGTCCATCATGCTCACCAGTCCCCCAAACGAGACGGGGACCTGGCGCAGTGATCCAACACAAGGGGAGCTCTTCCCATCTGCCACAGTGATGTGTTTCTTCGTACTCTCTGGCGTCAGAGAAAGTCTCCTCATGAGGTGCGGCGACATGATGTTCGGCACCGCACCCGAATCCAATAGTGCTTGAGCATCAGTTCCATAAACTTGAACAGTAACTACCCGAAGACGCCTCGGGAAGACATCCGTGTGGCCCGCAAACCCGCGAGAACGCCCTAATCTCCTGGATAGAAGGCGCTTCATCTCCTTCCTTGCTCCTTCAGCGTCTCCACGGACAAGTTGTCCAAGTGTTAGACCAGACGGCGCATTCGCCAGCTCTGACACGACGTTGTACTTGCCGACGTGCTCCTGGAGTGCCGCCTTCTTTGAAACATTCTTCTTCTTCTGGCGTGCAGGCTTCACTCTCGGCACTCTCAGCGGCTCATTCCAGGGGAGAGTTCCCCTAGGAGCTACTGGAGTGGGATTCAGCAGCCTCGGGATCGAAACATCTTCACGGTTCTTCGACTGCTTCGGCAAGGCCTCTCCTTCGGCGTTGCGTTTCGTAGCTGCCACCAATTCTCCCTTGGTGGTCTCAGTTATGACCGTGACTTGCTTCGAGTCTCTGGTGGCCTTGTCACCGGCGTCGTTGGCAGAACCGCCTGCTTTGGGGCCATAAGCGCTTCCTGCGCCAGCGTTACCTTGAGGACGTGCATGAGCCACATTCTTTCTAGCAAAGCGGGACCAGCAAGTCTCCGTCGTGTGTCCAATCTTCCCACACGTTGGGCAACGAGTATCACGGTGTGGGTTGGAACGACAACGAGTCGCTGAATGCCCTAGTTCCTTGCAATAGGAACATGTCCAACTCGTATCACTGTCCCCTGGCGTCTGTCGTTTCTTCATCATCAGTGACAGTTCCGCCAGCTGGTTGGTGATGGCGTCAACCTTGTTCTCCAGCTTTTCCTGTCGAGGATCCACATCAGAACGCACCAGTACGCGCTTGGGCGTCACAGGTTCAACGGACTGCGCAGCAGTTTTCGCCGCCTTGAAGGCGTCACGGCCTGCAGCAAAGTCCTTCACGGTCTTCATCAGTTCTTCGTACGTCGTCGGAGAACGATAGATCGCGAACTGAGCAACATCCAAATGTGCCATTACGGCATTGCGAAGCAAGCCGTACTTTGCCTCGTCGTTGAAACCAGCCCTTCTGTAGAGCTTGTCCATTTCATCCATCGAAGTAAGCAAGTTCTTACCATCCAGTCGGCAACTCATAGCCTTCTGGATGTTTTCTTCTGGCCTAGGTGCCTCCGTAAAACGGTCAGACAGGGCGCTCTTCACACCGTCCCAGTTACTGGCGGCCTCGGTCAGACTCCCATTATGACTATACGTTTCATAGTAATAGTCGAACGCGGCACCCTCAAGGTGGCATAGGATAGCTCCTGCCTTCTCCTCGTCAGGCTTGCCGCGCATAATGATGTTCTCGTATACGAACAGAAACTTGGAAACATCTGACCCGTTCGACCCATCGTAGGTAACAGGGTTAGGGCCCGCACTTGTGTCTGCGTCGGCCCTCCACAAGAGTACCATGTTGTCGGTGAAATGGGGGAGGCGGTTTTGGGGAGCGTGCCGTTCCGTCGTGAGGGTTGGCCGAGTCGTCCCCCCTTCCCCGCAGCGCCCGTCACCCTCTCTCTTTTATTTCTACGAAATTCCTTCCAGAAGCGTCCACGCATCCGGCCCGGATTCCGCCGGGCCGTCCGCGTGCGCTTCTCTAAAATTCAAATAAAATCTCGGACTACAGAATAAAATCTCCCTCTACAGTAAAATGCAATTTTTCCCTAAAAATATCTCACAAGTGGACTCCAACAGCCGACTCAACGCCCTCTACAGCAATGCATAAAAATCGAGAGCAAAAATGATACTTTTACGATAGTACAGTATCTTTCTGCTGTCCCTACATACTTTCGCTTGGCTGTCTCCCAAACATCTCCCTCACCCCCTCTGCACGAAATTGGCGTTGCACGAAGTCCGCTCGTCTCTGACGATAGCGCTTCTGTATCCTTCGGCGTCGTTCGAGTTGAGAATTCCCAATGTGATACCACCTGCTTGTAAGCTGATGGTATAACTGCACGTCGTCATCCCGCAGCGGCTTCCAGCGTATGTGGAAGTTCGTCAGCCCTAGACATAGACGAAATATGGGGTCATAATTAATCTCGGACCAGTTCCATTTCGATCCTAACACATTCCAAAGCCCGCATAAACGTCCGAAATAGTTCTCTACCAAAATGCGGTCACTAGATATAAACTTGTTTGTCAAAACATCCGCGGGAGACAAACACAAGCCTTGTGGTTTGCGCTTGGGATGAATAATTCTACAAAACTCCCCAGCGCCTTGATAGCCTTTATCAGCTAGCACTGCCAACTGCTTCGGGTAGCTCTCTGCAAGCGGGCCGTTGTCCGCAATGTCCATTTCATCACTCCTTTTGCGCTGGGTGCCGCGGTGAAACCATTGAATTTCCTGGAAAATGACGAGATCAGAAACGGACCCAGGCTCGTGCATGCTCGCACCGACAGCGAAACCATTTGGGGTAACTGAGACTTCAACCTTGTATCCATACAACTTGTGTTTACCACTGTAATACCGCTTTCCCTCCTCGACACTGCCTGACGGCCTGAAAGCAGGCTGGAACGTCACATCCGTGGCGTACCTTGCCATGGGATAATTTTTAAACACATGCCCATTTGTCTTCAGTTCCTTCATGGTCCATCTCTTCGTCTGGTTTGAGACGTAGTGCTCATATAAAGGTTCAGATAAGAGCTGTATAAACCGAAGCACCATTCGCTCAAACGCGGACGTTTTCTGCCCAAACATCCTCGCCAAAAAATCCCACGTACCCCCGTACTTAAGAACCGCCAATACCATGAATAGCACATCTTTAGGCTTCTGCGCGCATTTGAGCCCACGACCGACGTTGTAGTTTGCAAGGACCAACGCCTCAAACCCAGCCCAAATGCCGATGAATTGGGCCGGGTTGAAGTTGGTCATCTCCACAATGGCCTTCGCACCCCCCTCATCGTAGAAACCGTCAAATATTGGCGCATCAGTCCCATTATCCTCATCACTGTCCTCTGGGCGCTCGTCCTCGAACGCCTCGAGCTCATTACGGCGATCAATTGACGCATTGGCGAGGAGTTGCAGGGCTTGTGCTGCATCGTGAGATGAGAAGCAGGCCATAGTGCACTGTGCGATAATGATAGGAAATGGCAGGCGAGAGGGGCACGCGGCGGAGGAAGCGGGGGTGGGGCAAGAGGGGTAAAAGTGGCAGAGCAGATGGAGAGAAACTAGTGCAGAGTGGGAGAGAGACGATGGAGGACAGGGAGATAGGATGGAAAGGAGTGGAAGTGGGCGTGGAGTTGTGTAGGTATAAAAGTGGCGTGTGTGGGATTGGAGTGGCAAGGCGGGGAAGGGGAGCTTGACACTGTAGGTGTAGAAGGCGGAGCGGAAGGGGGCGGGATGAGGGCGGGAAGAACCAGTTCTGAATTTTTGAAAGGCGTTGACCTCTGTCATTACGATGTGGCCCGGTCTTTTATCAAATGAACTGGGCGTTACAGGTTGAGATGCTGCTCTTTCAAATTCAATCGAAGTCCAGGAATTGACCACGTATTGGCGATTCGCGGGTTTCTTGTCGAAACGGTCGACCATATTTACAGTTAGTGTGTGATTTATTTATTAATTTGTGATACGTCAAAAATAGTTGTCTTCTCAGTAGTTATTTGGCTCTTTGGGCTGTCCGAGAGAATTTGCGTGAATGGTCTATTCCTTCCATATCAAGGAATCACCACAATGATCGGAGTAACCGCTGACACATCGCACACGTGGACACCGGGGCGTTTGTACTTGCGGGGAGGGCAACTACTTGTAGTGATTTGTATTTAGTAGCGGATGACAACAGGCACATGTGGACACGGGGTTTTTAATTGCAGTGGGAGCCAATTACTTTGGGTGCTTTGTACTTGGTGACCGAAAACCCTTTTCGCCCCCGCGGCTGCTTTGCATTCTTCATCTCTCTCTCGCTGCCCGCAGCTCCTCCCTCCCACTCACCTCGCCATGTCCACCGCGTGGCAGAGCAAGGCCCGATCCGACGGAGAAGCCTGCTACTGGGAAGCCATTTTGCTTCTTTTCTGTCAAAGACGGAGAAGACCAGGTTGGACGACGAAGGCAGATCAGTGGCAGTCTGAAGTCGATCAGCGACTTCCTTGTTCACTTGTTCGGGTCCGACCCTTGGCGCCTGCAGGTAGGTTCTTTGGAGTCCGACTCCCGACGCCTGCAGCCCCTGCAGGTAGTTGAGGTCCGACTTCTGACGCCTGGATACCGTCCGGGTCAGGATACGATTTCTGCGTTCTACCCTTCTCTGCGTTCTCAGAGAAAGGAGCTTTCTGATCCTTACGAGACTTCCTTAGAGAGGCTATACAGTAAACTGCACAACAGCCTTTAACCTCAGACTGGTCTCTTGCAGGAACGTAGCACGAAACCGTTTTAAAGCTTCACTACCACTGGCAAGACCCAATCCAAACAATGCGACTTAAAGACAGTTCGCCACTTGCTACCGAGCCAACAGCAATCAGCAGAAAAACAGTGAGGAAAAAGAGCGTTTTTGCTCCTAGCTCGCCATCCTTCCCGTCCACCTCAGGCCCTGGCCACTCCACCCGCTCTTTCGAGCGACGTTGATATCCGCCTCCAAGAGACCGGTGGGAGAGCGACGAGTCGAGCAAGAGATCTTGGTACACAGGCAACGCACCCTAGAAGTGTAATAACTCGGTGCTAGAGCACGTTCAGATACCTGGCACTCCAGTCCACATGTATTGAACAGAGACAAATTGTACCTGGCACTCTAGCCCACAGGTACTTCAACAGACAACTAGTACCTTGCAATCCAGCCCACAGGTACGTAAAGACAGACAGGAACTTAATCGGGTTTTAATCGATTGCGTAATGTGCCAAAAACCCCGTCTCACAGCTGTTACACTGTGAAGCTGACTAGATAGCTTGATAGGTGCTCGTCGGGAGCACCCCTTTAAAATGAAACTCGGATTGGACACCGACTCGCCGATGTCCGAAGGTACCCCCGATGGGCGTGGGGGACAGCCTGTCCGAGGTGAACACTAGATCGGCTAGTTCGTTCTGAGGAAATACTTCTCGTTGATAATCGTTGATGTTCGGTTGGTAATGGGTGAGGTTAGTCCTCCAAGCCCACCACAAGTTGACCTTTTATAGAGTTCAAAAATCTAAGCTGGTACAGGAAACCGTGGCTTAGTAGCTCGGGTGAAAACCTATACAGCTCAGCAAAAAATACACAACTACCAATAAAACTGCGTGTTAGGCAGAGAGTACCCTAAAATTACAGCAAGGACAACGTATAGTGTGTGCGCTGGCGTATTACACTTGTAACCCGTGTGTACGTTGACAGCGAGGTCCAGCGCAGCACAGCAAGGTTACTTGCATATCCCAGCCGGGTCTTGATGCTTTCAGATTACACTATTGTTGCGCGTCGGATATCAGGTTTCTACGCCACACGTGGCAGCTGCGTGGACATGCGCCTAGATCCCAGGATCGAATCACCCAAACTGTGCGCGCACTTTTTGGCTGCCCGCCGCTGACCGACAGTGGCGGGCGGGAAAGCCGTCCGGCGGGTGTAGGCGAGACCGGGACCGTTGGAGAGAGCGAAGCGGCGGGGAGAGACGGCTGGAAGTAGGAGCGCCGCGCGCATGGGCGCTGTGGTCGCAGGCTGCAGGAGAACGTTCGGAACACGCGGGTGCGGTCGGACGCAGGAGTGAGGAGCACTGCAGGCGCGAGAGGAAAGCCAGGTATGCGAACGGCGAGGCAGGACGCAGGAGGGAATCGGGAGGACGACAGGGGGAGCGCGAAGGGTACGCCCTGGGTGGCGGCTTCGAAGTCGTCGGCAACGGGCCAACGGGATCGATTCCATGCCGACACTGCCGACAGCATGCCATCCGAGACCCGCTCGGCATTCACCAAGACTATGAGATAGAGATCGCTGGTGAGAAATGTAGGTATCGAGGGAGCAAGTGGAAACGCAAAGGTAAACTAGAGGTTATCACGAGGGCCTTTTGCGCTCTCGGTCGGTGAGGTATGCGGCTTGGGCTAGCCGCAACATAACAAATTTGTTAGTGAATACCACATCTCGGTGTTCAGGTCTGGATTGACAGGGACAAGGAACAAGGGCCGTGTTTACGATGAGTGCACCAGTGAAGAAAATTGGAACAGGACCCGGAAGCATGGCGACGAAACAACAGGAAAGGGAAGAGCAATTTGCTCGAATGACTACCAGTGACGAGGGGGAAAATCTGAGGGAGCCGACAGCCGAAGGGGGCTACCGCAAAATGGAATTGAGAGCTGGCGGTCTCGCCCCATCGGAACCACTGCAGTCCATGAAGGAAGTGATGGAGGCCATCCTCGTGAATCTGCAGCAGAATACCCGGGCGATAAGGGCCATTGGCGACGCGGTAGGAGATCTGGGAGTCCTTGTGGAGACGAGTTCGGCCAAAGGAGGTGCCAAGGTACGCGGTTTCCAGCAAAGCTTTCTGGAGGCTGCGGAACTACCGGGAGGGCCAGCGCCTCCGGCGCGACTGGCGTCGGCACGCCCACCACCAGGCAAGGCTGAACAAGGAGAAACATCTCCTGCTTCGACAAGAGGGCTATCCGTCGTATCCATTGATGGCAGCGACCTTCTGAAGCCCGGCACTGCGTTTAAGACTTATGACAAGTCCCTTGAACCGGTACGCATCTCAGTCGCAGGGGATAAGAATTTCTTCGCAGCACGGAGGGCGTGGAGACGCCTCACTCAAGATTTTCCGGTGCGGCGCAAACTCCATCGCCGCCTACTCGCCTGCGCTTTCACGGGAACTGCCCTTTCCATCTTCGAGGGTATCGCGTCGTCAAACCTTGACTGTGATGCAGATGAGCTCTGGAGCTTGGCAAAAGAGCGGTTGTGCAATGGAAGCCATCAGCGCCAAATGAGGACCAGGTTTAACTAATTGGCATTGCGCGAGGGTAGGGAAACTCTTAACCATTTTGCGCACCGAGTGCGGGCGGCTACGCTAGCCCTTCCCGAGCCGGTGTCGGACGATACAATGCTGGACCGATTTATTCAGTCTTTGCCGCCAAGCCTGCAAGACTTGGCCATTTCAGTCCCTGGCTCGTTTGATGAAGTAACCGGTAGGGTTGCCATGATGTCCGCCTCTACCACCCCAGACATCGGAAGGGGTAGGTACCGAATCGAACGTGTCCGGCAGACGGATGAAGGAGCAGGTCAGGGTGAGGAGCTCGTCGCCAACGTCGACCCACCTCCTCGCCCGACTCCCCCGATTACCTCTACAGACGAGAGGTTCACCTCTGCCACCTGCTACTACTGTAGCGAAAAGGGGCACATCGCACGTCATTGTCGGAAGAAGAGAAGGGACAGAGAGGAACCCGCACGGACGTCACAGGGGGAAGGGACGCGGGGCGGAAGGAGGACCGAAGAGCGGCCGCCCCGAAAAAACTAGGCAGCTTACCCCGGAATGCTTGAAAGACAACTGAGCGCGTGTGCAGGTGTACAGGTGGGCAGACCGGGGGACCAGAGGGCGGAACGGTTGCCCTGACCGTGCGGGGCCGCACATTGTGGGTGCCCCTGGACACCGGTGCCCGATCGATATGGGTTGACCGGGACTGGTTCCAGTCAGTCGGCGGCACGTGGAAAGCGGATAAGTGCTCCGCAAGGGCTGCTGACGGATATGAGATGGCGGTCTGTGGGCGCGGGGTTCTGCGCTTCTCAATGTGGGGAACTGAATTTTGTGAGCCGGTGCGCGTCGCTGGTAGCCTCCCGAGCACCGTGCTCATGGGCTCCCACTTTTGGAGGAAACATGGCCTGGACCTCAATCTCGCTACAGACAAGGCGAATATATGGGTTCAAGGGCGACGAATTCGGGGAAGGGTACGCAGAGAGGATACCAATGGGCCGCAGTCGGAACTCGCTGCAGCGGTCCTCGATGCGGAAGTCGACGACGCGATCTCGGACATAGACTTGTCGGAGTTCCACCCTTCAAAGCAGATGCAAGAGCGGCTTTGAGAGATGTTGTGGAGACAGAGGGCGGTATTCAAGGGACTCGGGCGCATCAAGGGGGTAAAGCACAAGATCGAACTGGTTCCCGATGCGCGACCCGTTTGCTGCCCGGTTCGGAGGCGCTCGCAGAAGGAAGAGAAAGTCGAGCGGCAGGCCATGAAGAGGCTACTGTAGCTCGGGGTTGTGGAGCGCGTTACGTCTCCATGGGCAGCCTGTAACGTGTTCGTCAAAAAAACGGTTCAACGCGAGTCACATCAGACTTTAGGGGATTGAACTCATTAACCATCACGGACAACTACCCCATGGAGGACGTTCGCGCCACCCTGGACTGGATGGGCGGCAAGCGAGTATCCTCCACAATCGACTTCAAGGATGTTTCTTTTCAGATCGGGCTAGAGGAGGGGTCTAAGGACTACACTGCTGTGCGGACGGTCCTGGGGCTCCTACGATATCTTAGACTCCCCCAAGGAATAACGAACTCACCGGCCGCCTTCTAAAGGATCATCAACGTCATCCTTGGAGATCAAAAAGGCAGGGGCGTATGGGCTTTTATGGATGACGTAAGTTCGGGGACTGAGTCCGGGGAGGCCCACCTTCAATCGTTGGAGTCCGTCGTGCGCCGGTTCCTCGACGCCGGCGCCCGTCTGAAATTCGCCAAGTGTCAGTTCGGTGTACGGACAGCAGAGATCCTCGGTCACCGCATCAACAAGGACGGAATCCAACCATCAGCTGCGCACGTGAGGGCGATTAGGGACCTGGTTGAGCCGGGAAACGGTGAGGAGCTGATGCGCTTCCTCGAACTGGTGAACTATTTTAGCGAATTTGTGGATCATTTCGCGAAGATCGCAAGGCCGCTGCACGAAGTCCTGAAAGGCACGGGCTTCAAACGCAAGAAGAAGCGTGGGACCCATCTAGTCATACACGACTGGGACTGCAGATGGGGAAGCTGCCAGAGGACAGCCTGGGAGGACCTGAAGGAGGTCCTCAGTGACCCAGAGTTTTTGGCATCTCCGCGAAGGGGAGCTGCGAAAAGGGCCATGACCGATGCTAGCGGATACGGGCTCGGCGGGGTATTGTTGCAGCAGGAAGGCGATCGAAAATGGCGGCCCATCGCCTTCACAAGCCGCAAGCTGTCAGATTTAGAGAGGAAGTTTACGGTGACAGAAAGGGAGTGCTTGGCAGTGGTCCACGCATTTCGAAAATGGCGCCCGTACCTCCATGGGGAGAAGGGAGTCGCAATTGTGACCGACCACTGTTCGCTAAAGTGGTTAATGAGTCTACGGGAGCCAAGGGGAAGGCTGGCACGCTGGATGGTAGAAGTGCAAGACTACGACTTCGCAGTACAGTACGCGCCTGGATCCGCCCTCGTAGTGCCCGACACTCTGAGTAGGGACGCCGTCGATGTAGTAGAACGTGCCGCGCTCGACCGGCTTCGGGTGGTGGGAGCTGCGACACGTCGTACTGTAGTTGGAAGCGTGCGAGACGCGATGAGTGCCGTGCACACGTGTAGTAAGAACCACAAAACAAGACAGAAGGGAGTTCGGTAGCTGGTTAGTAGAGGTTTTGGTAGAACGGTGTGGGTTCGACAAAACGATGCCACGAAAGGCAGATCGACGTCCTCGACGTGGTAACTCGACGCCGTGCGGAGGCGACGCCGTCACGGAGGACGAATCCGGGCGCTATGCGGAGCGCTCGTCGTGCGTTACCCCTGCGGTGGAGTACTTTTCGTTGTACTCGATGTACAAAAAGGGAAGACGAAAACGTAGTCAAGCAAAAGACTTAGGCACAAAACCAAGGGACAAAGGGGTCGGCCCTCGAGATGATGCCACTGCCTTGATCGATCATCCACTCGAGTCCTTCCCCTTCCCTACTTTATTATATCTACTACTGTAGTCCCCGTTCTTACAGTGCCAGACTGTAACGGTACGACTACACGTCGGGCAGTAACGGTCCTGCACTTGGGCGCCAGCGAAGTACGCCGGTATCATACATTAGACGGTATGATTCGAGTACAGTACGTACACGGACGCGAATTGCGCTGCCCAACTTACCGGGTGATAAGGTAACTACCTTTCGAATTGGGAATTAACCAATGCGGTCCTTGTCATACACCATCGGGTGTTCGAGTACAGTATGTACACTAGTGGACACTTGGCGATATACCACATGGCCCCCTCCTCGCCTTGAGCGTCCCGCTCAAATTTTGCAAAAAATATTTTCCGAAAAACTACGCACGGCGCGTGCGCGAAGGACTCATGTGTCCCACTTCAAAATTTGCGCAAAAATTAAGCAGGACAAATCAGCTGCGGACACGTGTGTCCTCGTTTGGCCACGGATTTTGCCAAGCGTGCATCTCGCCGTCGGAGTTCGAATATGTTGACAGCGCAGCATCTGGGGCGACCGCGCGCAGCGAAGGGGTAGACGATCGGTCCGTCTCGTTTCAGTTTGTCGTCCCACGACTCGTTCTCTATTTCTCAGTGCGATTCGATCACGCTCCGTTGTTCTTCTGCATAAGGTAAGCCGTGCGAGCTTCCTTTCGTTTACCGTACCGCGGGTGGCACCAGTTGCTCCGCGCAGTCGTTCTGACTTAACAGATCGTGTTTTTCGGCGTCGTTTTTGTGACGCAGACGTATCCCGCGCGAATCCGCCTCCCTTGCGTTGTCTCCGAACGACAACGTTGTGCAAAAGCTTGCGCCATCGCTCGCGAACAGGCCGTCTGTTCCTGTTTCCAGTGCCCCGCCTACGCTTGGGCTCGCGTCGGTAGGACCGCTTGCCGTCGTCACCACCGAGGTTCCTTCCGTCTCGTCGGGACTCCCCGTCGTTACAGTGCCATCAGGGCCTGTTTGTATGTGCCAAGATTTTTCAGGAGGCGACCCTGTCGTTTGTTCGTCGGGGAACATCGTGGACAAGCAAGGTCCTCCCGCCGTGGGCTCTTCATCAGCGTCAGGCCCATCGGGGGTCTGTGATCGCGCATCGAACGTGCCGTTCGGCGTTGCGAGCCTGAAGCCGACGCGCCGGTCTGCTCTGGAGGAGTCTGGAAACGTGAACGTCACTAGCCCGGTGGCCTCATGACGTTGCGCCGTTACGAGTGGTACTGTGCAACGCCAAGTTATTCAGCATTCGGAAGCTGTCGCGTCCCGGGATATCCGTACACGGGATCCCCCCCGAGCGAGGGCGTCTTGCGGATCGGTTCGGCAACGTCGCTGCTCGGCCGTGCCGATACTTCCGCTCAATCGCTACCGAGAGCAGGATTGACGTACGAATGGGAGGAGCTCCCTCGTGTAGACGTGACACTCGAAGATGTCCTTTCCGTGGACAGTCCCCGTCCTGACCTCCGTCGGTTCCAGAAAATGGCGGGAGGTGGGACATCGTCGTCCATCGTTACGGCCTGAGAAGAATATTTTCGGCAGGGACCCGCGTTTCAGGTGCCTTTGGAAATTCCGTGTGACCGCGCGTTTGTATTTTCTTACTCCGAAGTGGAGTACGTTGACCGAGCCGCTCGGTTCCTTTTCGGGACTGTCGACCCGTCGGATACAGAGATGCCGCTTCCTTTGGTCAAGCCTCTGTATACGTACCCAGTTCCGGGCTCAGAAGGTCTTCGTCCGGTGGTAACGAAAGCCACCGCGGGCTTAATGCGCCTCACTGGCCGCGTGTTGTGGCCATCCGACTGGCTCGTTCATCGCCGGAGCGGATCGCATGAGTCTCGAGTGACTCCGTCGTCGGAGTTGGCGATTGGTCTGACCAAGATAGATTTCGCGGAGCTCCCTCCGGTCGTTTGGCAGTCTATGCCACCGGCAGGGGTGCCCGTACTCTGTCCCGTCGTTTTAAGGTACTTCGGCTATGCGGCGAACGACCGCCGGCACTCGTATCTTTCTCGCCTCGAGCGAGTCGTGACCTTCGAGTGGTCCGTTAACGTTGCATGTGCGATCATGCAGCAAGCTCTCGGTGAGCGTCGAGCCTTTCTCGTCTCAGACGGCGTACTTAATGCACTCCGTTCGGTCGTGGCGGGCGCGCCTCGTCTGGCAGCCTCGCTCGTTGGTCGTGGCACTCCACGAATGTGGTCGTTCTCAGAAGCTCTGGGACTTATGGAACGCGTCCGTAGTGCACCAGAAGCACTTTTCGTCGTATGGGAGGATTTTTCGACCGTTGTCGAATCGTCGTACGTGTACTATCACGCTGCGTCGGACTCCTTCCGTCGAGAGTACAGAAACAACCCAAGCTCAGGACGTCGAGGGCTTTTGGGACTGGGTCACAAGAGGGACTACAGTCACGTTGCCGGAGAAGGTGCTTCTCTCCCAGCACCGTCTGGGGCATCTCTGGATCCTCCATTCGTTGACGCAAGGGCCATCGTCGAGTCTGATATTACCAGGGACGACCTGGTTCGATTGCCGAAAGCGGTCGAAGCGTTAGGCCAAAGGGCCTACGAGTCTTGGAATGTCGGCTCGATGATCGAGACATTAGCTCGCTGGTACCTCGTTCGTACAGCAGAGCTTCGTGAAATGAAGTGGGACCTTCGTGGTGCCCTTTCCGAGGCCAAGGTGGCTACGGAGCGTGCAGATCGAGCTGCGAGTACAGTAGAAGACTTGCGTACTTCTCTTCGCAAAGTTCGCGCAGAGCGCGATCGTTATCGTCAGTCACATGACATCCTCTGGCGCTCCCAAGGGTATGGAAATGCTCGTCATGGACATGACTCGTTAGTTGGTTCGAGCGCCACGAATGCGCGTGCGCCCGTTCCGAGTATTCCGGATCCTTATTCTTCGGCTCCGCGTGATGGATAAGAGACGGCGTATCGCGCACCGACGCGAGATATTGAGGGCGGTCCCCCTCGTGTTTCATCGGGAGACGAGGATGCGTATTGCCGAGACCGAACTGCAGGTCACTATGCCCGTCGTTAATTTGTCGTTGGAACTTGTTTCATTGTGCCCGGCGGCACTCGTGCATGGCCCTTCGGGTCTCGTGTCGCAGAATATGATGCATTGCTAAAGCGCGTGTTGGCTTAACTAACAGCATTCTGGTTAGTCACACAATAAAAAAAATTGTTCTTTCGACATCGTGTTGTTCTTCGACCAACCCTGAATTAATTGTTCATCGCGCGTGGACCGGGCCACCTCGAAGAGCTTGAAACTCTCGAACGTTGCTACTGCAGCGTGCAGTTCTGGGCCCCCTCCTCAAGCGTGAGTTCCAAGTCACGCCATTCGTGACCGCGTCTTTCGGCTTTAAGGGGTTCGCGTATTGCGATGGAGGCGTTGTCGATAACCACTGACGAGTTCTTCGAGGACATGGGTACGTTTAGTCCATGTGGGTTCTGCGTATCCATTCCATTTGACGAGAAATTCCACATTTCCGTCTCGAGTACGGTGGTCCAGGAGGCGATCCACCGTATACGTAGGTCCTTCGTGAACCTTCTGAGCAAAGTCGGCGGCAGATGCGTGAGGCACTTCGTTTGATCCTGGAGGATGTGCCTCGGCATTCGAATTTTCCGCCGTAGGCTCTGTCGCTGATTCGGCAGCGTTTGTACGAGTGCCTATCGGGGGCGGCGAAAAGACGCATCTCTCCGCGGATACACGTTCAGTTACACCGTTCTGATCTGTAGTGCAATGCGCCTGTCGGGCAGAGACGGCGGTCCGATGGTCCAGCAAAAACAACAACAGCAGCAAAAAGAAGAACTGCCGATGGCACAGCGCTACGGAGTGTCCGACTCTCCCTTCTCCGTTTAAACGAGCTTGCGACTCGTAGTAGCTCAGATACCTGCTAGGGGGGGGCACAGAGAAATAGCCCGGCCCGGGATCGGTGTGGTAGGGACTTGCGAAGAGATCTGCTCGACGAGTGTGGGGTGGGGCGCGTACGTAGGTACCCCGGTTCCACTGGGTTGTAAGGCCAATGCTCGTTGAGCTTCTTCGACACCTTGTGACGCGACAAGGCCTTCGACGAGGGCGTCGCAACGCAGCCCGACGGGATGAAATGAAAGTAGCAGCGTTACTTCAACCGTGCCGCCCGATGGCTCGAAACACCTACACCGGTTCGGTCGCAACCGACACAGATGGTACCAACACTGGCTCGTAACACGACGAAGCCCTTCGAGGGAGACGTCGTTGCAACAGTCTCCGTCGAGAATGGGTCACAGTAGCAGCGCTACGTCAATTGTGTCGCCCGATGGCTCGAAACACCTACACCGGTTCGGTCGCAACCGAGGCCGATGGCACCAACACAAGATAAGGGAAAAATAGGTAGAATTAGAGATAGAAAAGAATAGGGAAATAAAGGAAAGAAAAAAGGGAACCCCCGAGCAATAGAGAATGCCGTAGGCTTAGGTAAAAGGGAGCGTCTTGGTAGAGACGGACTTCGACCAAGGCGACATTCAACTCCGGCAACTCGGGTTACCTTTACTGACTTGGTGGTCAGAGGGCTAAGGTATATATCGCCCCGCCGGAGCCACTACAGTAGCTCGCGGCGCTAGATCCTAGATCTAATCCAGTGTCAGCAAAATTAATGCCAACTAATTAACTAAATAGAATAATTAAAACTTAAAACTGTGCAATTATTCACCCGTGTGTCCCCCCAAACCCGGACTACTTTTCATATCCAAATCCAAATATTTTCCTTTCTTTTCACCCCCCCTGTAGGGCCCATTATTGCACTACACGATCGACTGTCAGAGTCCGTTTGTCCTGTCGCAGGACCTTGTAAGGCCCTTCGGCAGGGGATTGCAGCTGCCGGGTTTTGTCGCCCCGTCCGTAGAGTCTAGGAAGATAAAATCTCCAGCTCTTATCCTTGACTTGACGCAGCGTACTCGCTTGTCAAAGTCTCGTTTATAACGCGCTTGCGTTCGTTGCAGGCTTTTGTATGCCTTTTGGATAGACACGTCCAAACGTTTTCTGAAATCGTCGCGAGCGGTCGCGTCCGGCGTAGAACGTCGTCGCACAGAGTGATGCAAAGAGAACTCTGGCGGAGGTCGCGTTAACACTAAATCGAAAGGGGTTGTCCTTGTAGATCTGTGCAGGTGACATTTGTAAGCGTACGTTAACGCTCCGGCGTAAACATCCCAGTCGTTCTGGCGCTCGTTTACGTAATTTCGTAGCATAGCCACGATAGTACGGTTGTACCGCTCGGTCTGTCCGTTCGTTTGTGGATGGTAAGCTAAGGTAAAGAGGTTTGTTACCCCAAGAACTTCACAAACGGACCGGAAGAATCGGGCAGAGAATTGCGGACCGTTGTCCGACAGTAGTGTTTTTGGCACTCCGTATTTGAATACCCAGGCCTCGACAAAGGCAACGGCCACGACATAGGCGGTGACGCTTCGTAACGCAACGACCTACGTAAGTTTCGTGAAAAGATCCGTAATCACAAGAAGGTATTTGCGTCCCTTCTTGGATTTCGGTAGAGGTCCAAGTATATCAATACCGATGGACTGTAGCGGTGCCGTTGCCGGAAACAGCTTGAGGCGGTTGAGCCTCTTACGTAGCCGAACGCTGTTCTTCGCGCAATGTCGACAGTTCCGTACTGTCGCCGCGACGTCTACAGCCATGTGTGGCCAGTAGTACGTTCGTCTTAGGATGTAGTACATCCTGTTCTGTCCTGGATGTCCTGCGACAACGGGGTCGTGCGTTAGCGATAAGATCCGAGCTCTTAACGTTTTAGGTACAACGATTTGCACGACATCACGTTCGTACGGGTGCTTGCGCTTGAGCAGCCCGTCCGTATCCTCTAAAAAGTGCGAGTCGCGTTTTCTGTCCTGTCGAGACAGAACCGTCTGACAAAAGTTATCAGCTCGTTGTTCTTCAGCCAGCTCGTCGAAGGAGAGAGGAGCGGGCAGTGCATCGTTTGGGCGGTTGTTGGACAGCGCCTCCTGGTCGTCAGGAAGGCCGAAGTCATCGAGTTCTACGTTGTCCATCTCGTCGGACTCGTCGTCCTCGTGCGGCCAAACGACTGGTTCCGTAGCGTCACGGGGAGCTCCGTTCGTAGAGAGTGCTCCAGTGCGCGTCGTAACGAAAACCGTTTCCGTTTCGTGATCACACTTCGAAGTGCATCGATGCTCCGTTAATTCATTCGAAACATCCTGAACCGTCGTCAAAAGGGAGACGTCACTGTCGAAGGTCGGTACTTCGTCGTCAATCACGGGTTGGTTTCCCCTATTTGGGGCAACCAATCGCGAGAGCGCGTCCGGAACTTGGTGCACTCGTCCCGGGCGATATTAGATCGTGAAGTCGAATTCAGCTAGGCAAAGTCTCCATCTTGTTAGTCTCCCAGAGGACTCCGTTAACGTCATGAGCCATCGTAGGGCGTCATGATCGGTTCGAACCGTAAAGTGCGTACCTTCGATATACGGCCGCAACGATGTGATTGCCCACACAACAGCGTAACATTCGCGCTCGGTAACGGAATAGTTTCGTTCGCTTTCGTTAAGGGCATAAGACCAGTAGCCGACTGGATGCCAACTACCAGGATCGTCCTGTTGTTGTAGAAGCGTACAGCCGAGCTGGTAAGCGGAGGCATCAGTATCGATGACGTATGGCTTACCCAACCGTGGCAAAGCCCATCACGGGAGGCGAGACTATTCTATTTTTCAGCTCTTCGAATGCCTTCACATGGGCATCTGTTGGGCTATCCCAATCCACGTCTGCGTTCTTACGCGTCATTTCCGTCAAAGGTTTTGCAACTTTCGAAAATCCCTGAACGAAACGTCGATACACGTTGCAGGCTCCCAAGAAGGAACGGACCTGAGTGAGGGTTCGAAAGAACTCGGCAGACGCGAATGCAGACGCCGCATCCTCGGCGACTTGTAGCTTACCAGGAGTTATAACGTGCCCAAGGTATCGTACCTTACGTTGGAAGAAGGCACACTTCTTTAGCTTCAGCGAGATTCCCGCTGATCGTAGCAGCGAAAGGACGGTATCGAGGTGCTGTACGTGCTGTTCCATGGTACGAGAGAACACGATTACATCGTCAAGGTAAACGAGGCAAATTAGCCAACGTACGCCAGACAGTATGATGTCTAGCGCTCTCTGAAACGTCGCCGGGACGTTCCGTAGGCCGAAAGGCATCCGTAAATATCGGAACGTACCGAGATAGCTCGTAAACGTAATCTTGTCACGGTCTTCTGGAGCAACCGGGATTTGCCAATATTCCGAGTTGCAGTCCAATGTGGAAAAGATCTTAGCGTCTCCAAGGGAGTCGATACAATCGTCCATGCGCGGTAGGGGATAAGCGTCCTCTAAAGTTTTCGTGTTCAGGCGTCTGTAGTCGACGCAGAAACGAAGTGACCCGTCCTTCTTCGGGACGAGCACTATGGGAGAAGCCCACTCAGAGGTCGCGGGTTCGATAACCCCAGCATTGAGCATCTTCTCAATTTCTTCTGCGACCTTCGTACGCATCGCAGGTCCTTGGCGATACGGCATTGAACGTAGGGGTTTCGTATCCTTCTCGAGCTCAATGCGATGTTCTGTCGCTGAGATGGTACCAAGATTGCCATCCCACATCGACGAGTGCTTCCGTAGCACAGCCATAATTTCGGCTCGTAAGGGTTCGTCCGTAATGTGGCTGAGACTAACGTGAGATTCCCAGTCTTCTGTAACCTTCTCCTTCGTAGAACATCTATGTTCTGCCGCAGGGTCCGATACCCTTTCGTAGGTCGACTCCTCATTGGTTGAGGTTGTCTCTGGGATTGCCGAGATATTGAGAACTCGGCCCATTTCCTCAGCGACTGGTCGCTCTGACGTAAGGATAGCGACTGGGTTGCGCTTCGCATACCCAATGATGGTATTCTTAGGAAGCCTCCGTGGCTTTCGGGAGAAGTTCGCAACGATGACTTCAAACGGACGGTTGGGAAGTACATCCGCCACCCCGTTCGTTAGTCGTACACCATGACGGTGTTGCAAGGAAGGCTTACGGTCAAGAAATACAAGTCTTAAACCCTTCTTAGTGACCCTCACTCCGAGTTGTGACATAGCCGGGATCGAAATCCATTTGGCCAGACGGATGCGTTGGGCGTCAGTTTCACGACCGTTGTCGTTCCGTGTACGTCGCGATGGCTTGGTAGTCGTGTTGCCGTGAATAGAAGCGACGCCTTTTGCGTCTATAATGGTGACGCCTCGTCCACGAAGTAATTCAAGGCATTGCTTGTCGATGTGAATTCGTTTGACGTGCGCCTCGATGAAAGACGTCCCTAGGAGGACTTCTACAGCGAGGGAATCGGCTACCACGAAGGGTAGTCGATACGTGACGTTACCGAGTCGTACAGCGAGACGGATGACTGCGGTAAGCTTCAGCGGGCTTGAATCTGCTCCTGCCAATCTTGGCAACGAGGCGTTCGGTATTTGATACGTTCGCCGGTTCAGAGGGAGACAGTCCCTACGCACGAGATTGTATCCTGAACAGGTATCAATCGCAATTCGATACGGCTTTAAGGCGTTGGTGGCGGCACCAATCGAACCGTAGACGGTATACAGCTTCGAGGAAAGCAAGCACACCACCCCGTCTACGACTCGGGGATCCCCCTTCGCGAGGTAATCACCTGGAAGAGGCCGTTTTCGTCTCGTTTTTCTTTTCTCTCGGGGCCTTGCCGGTCTCGATCTCGGTCGAGATTGTTTGTCCATGACAGAATCCGTTTGCGCCCCGGCGCAATCTTTGGAAGGACCTGGTTCGCCAGGTCGTAGAGTTCCATTGGTCACGAGGTACCCCCCGTCGGGTTGCACGGCGGCTAGCGGCGCAGAGTTATCAGGGTTGATATCGCGGGAACTCTGAACGGTTTTGCCTCCCTGCTCGTCGGGCTTTTCGCGCTGCCCGTCGTCTTGGTGCACGTTTGGAGATATGGAAACAGGTGAATCTTGCAACGTTGCAAACGAGACCACCTTTCCTCTTTTCCCGAAGAACTACTCTCATCGGAGGTATCTGGGCGACTTGAGGTATTCCTATTCGGGGGATTCTCTTGTTCCGCTCGTGCGGTGTCGAGCCGCTCTCCGTCCAAACGCGCCACGTCGGCTGGCACGAGCATTACCGGTTCTTCATTCGCGCGTGTCGCGAAGTCAGAGGTGACGAGATCGCGCAGGTACATCATTGCTCCTTGCACGTCGTTCTGTGTAGGACGACGCACTTCACGATTTGTTTGCCCACCACGACGGGTTAATTCGTATCGGACGAACGATAGCCTTGATCGGGTCTTCGGAGGACTGTTTTGCTTGGTTCACGGAAACCAACTTGTCGCTGGCGGCCTCTGTTACCCCCTTGACGGAAGCGGTCGTCTGGGAGCTGCCTGAGCAGGTTCCGCATATGAGGCCTCGTCTCCAGCTGATACTCGTAGTTACGGTATGCGGAGTAGAGTTGCTGCTCTTTCGTCAGAAAGGGGCACGTGTAGAGGGTGTGCCCCACGATGCGGCAGAGCCAGCAACGATGGTACGAGGAATTGGGCGGCACGATCGATTGTGCCAGCCTCACCTGCTCCTCCGCCAGAGCGGGAACGTGAGAAGGAATAAAACGCTCGATGCGCTTCGTGATATCCACTTCCGTTGTGCTTGTCGGATCTTCCGCCGACCTGGCGGTGTTAAACGTATCGGAACTTGTCGATTCGGAGACAGCTCGTCCGGCCATGATTAATACGGGATCAAACTGTGCGCCCGGTGGCGCATAGAGTAAGCCAGCATTGCCAGCCACGAGATTGCTTGGGGCTTCGTGTCCTGTGAGATACAACGTCGAGCCAGAAGATGAAGGCGCCCTCGGTGGGCGTACTCGAGGCGTCCGTTGCGCGTTCGCTCCGATGTCGGGTAAAGCTTTTCCCGAACGGGCTCGGTAGGTATTAACCTCCGCGAGCGCGATGCGGCGAACAGCGGCAAGGTCGTTTCGTTCGACAATCGGAAGGCGATAAACGGTCTCGGTTACTACATCCCTCGTTTCGACAGCCAATCCGCGGATGAAGTAGTTCACCAGCGCGGCTTCGGAGAACACGGCGGTACAAGAGTACGCGAGATCTTCGAGTCGACCTGCGTACACGTTTTCGTTTTCATGCGGAAGTTGACGAATCGTAGCGACCTTTTCGTAGGCATCGTTGAGAACGTCGTCCGTAAGATAACGGCGGATCAGCAGGTTCACCAACCCGGGCCACGAAATTGACCCAGCGCTCCGTAGCGAACCGGATTGTAACGCCGTCATCGTGTAAGAAGTGTACAGGCGTTCCACGTCACGTTCCAAGAAATGAGCGATGACTCGTACAGCTACGCCCTCGTTGAGGCGCTGTGCGTTAAAGGTGATGCTGATGTCCTTGAGAAAAGACAGCAGCGTTATCGGGGAGGAGCCATCGAAGGTCTTCATCGTAGGCCGTATGCCTTGGCAGCGCTTCACGTATTTACCAATTCGTCGGGCATCGTTCTCCGAGACGAGAATAGAAGTATCGTCGAGACGATAGAGTCGATAGTCGACAACGTGGCTGAACTCTTGAAGTAAGGTCTTCGTGGGCTCGATCCCAGGCTCAAGAGGTCCTAAATGACCGAAGGGCGTCTCAGCGAGTAGCGGTGAAGGCGTTTCCGGTCGGTATGGAATCTTGTGGGACACAAACGGAGGGCCTGTGGCCCGTGCTTCACGAGCGTGAGCTTCACGACGAAGCCCATTCGGTTCCAGACGATCGGAACCTGTAGGAAGAGGGTCAAAAGGGCGCAACAAAACAGGACTCGGTCGAGACACGTCGCGAGCGTTCGCAGACGTTGAGGATATATCCGATCCTCTCTCTCGCAGCCGATTCGCGCGGCTTCGTTGCTGATTCACTTGAGCAGCTAGGCGCGAGAACGCGCCCATCTGCTCGGCGGTCAGGTCAGTTGACCTATCGGGGATAAGGCTCTCGCAAAGGACGAGTCGAGATTCGATCGTATCGACGTGAGCTCGGAGGCTCTCAAGTCCTTGCGTGAAAGATTGGTATCGACCCAACATTAGGTCACGGAGATTGTCTCGGCAATGCTCGTAGACATCATCATAGACGTCGCTACGGAGCGCTTCACGTATATCCTCGAGGTTTCGAAGCATCTTCTCGTACGAATCCATGTCGGGAGGACCTTGAGTTGGGCGAAAGTCGGAAGCATGTTCAACGACTCCGCTCGGTTCAACCGGCGGTGGGATCGGAGCGGATGGTTCCGCGGCTTCGGAACCAGCAAGGGAACGATGAGGCGAACTCATATCGACGAGGCGACGGTTGCCAACGATATTGCATTGCGCAGCAAACGTAGCGTGCGCTCACACTTCTAGGTCGGGAGACCAGTGTAGTAGAACGTGCCGCGCTCGACCGGCTTCGGGTGGCGGGAGCTGCGACACGTCGTACTGTAGTTCGAGGCGTGCGAGACGCGACGAGTGCCGGGCACACGTGTAGTAAGAACCACAAAACAAGACAGAAGGGAGTTCGGTAGCTGGTTAGTAGAGGTTTTGGTAGAACGGTGTGGGTTCGACACAACGATGCCACGAAAGGCAGATCGACGTCCTCGACGTGGTAACTCGACGCCGTGCGGAGGCGACGCCGTCACGGAGGACGAATCCGGGCGCTATGCGGAGCGCTCGTCGTGCGTTACCCCTGCGGTGGAGTACTTTTCGGTGTACTTGATGTACAAAAAGGGAAGACGTAAACGTAGTCAAGCGAAAGACTTAGGCACAAAACCAAGGGACAAAGGGGTCGGACCTCGAGATGATGCCACTGCGTTGATCGATCATCCACTCGAGTCCTTCCCCTTCCCTACTTTATTATATCTACTACAGTAGTCCCCGTTCTTACAGTGCCAGACTGTAACGGTACGACTACACGTCGGGCAGTAACGGTACTGCACTTGGGCGCCAGCGAGGTACGCCGGTATCATACATTAGACGGTATGATTCGAGTACAGTACGTACACGGACGCAAATTGCGCTGCCCAACTTACCGGGTGATAAGGTAATTACCTTTCGAATTGGGAATTAACCAATGCGGTCCTTGTCATACACCATCGGGTGTTCGAGTACAGTATGTACAATAGTGGACACTTGGCGATATACCACACCCACGGACACGAGCTGGGAACGTCAAGATCCTAGTCATGATTGACACGTTTACCCGGTTTGCTCGTGCAGTGCCCATCCCGGACGAAAAGGCAGAAACGGTGGCAAAGAAGATCCTTGACGAGTGGGTCGCGATATTCGGAGCAATGGAAACGCTCCTCTCTGACAGGGGTCCCAATTTTATCGGAAGGGTGGTGTCAAGCATGGCTGACCAGCTAGGCACGAAACGGGTCACGACCTCTGCGTTCCACCCACAAGCAAATGGCGGCGTAGAGCGGTGGAATAGGACGCTCGCCCAAGATTTGGCCTGCTTTGTGTGCACTGGGCAAGACGACTGGGACCTCCATGTATCTCTCGCTTGCCTACGATACAACACGGGAGTGCATGAGGCGACCAAGTTGTCGCCGCTTAAGGCGATGTTTGGGATCGAGGCTTCTGTGGGGTGGGGAGAGGTCGAGGCGGACCGAGTGATGGGAGAGCCCTACAGCACCTCTAAACATCTCAAGAAGCTTCACTCAAGACTGTTGAATCACGGCATGGAGGCACGCCGGAAAGCGGCGACCCAGTACGATCGCAGGGTAGGCGCCTTGGGCCTGCTACCTGGAGATCGCGTCATGGTGTGGGCTCCTGACCTCGTTAGCAAGGAGGGAAACAAGTTGGTTCCATCTTGGCTAGGACCATATACTGTGGAGCGGGAGTTGTCGAGCGTGAGCTACAGACTTCGGTCAGAAGTGGGAGATATCCACGCCCGCGTGCACGCCAACCGCATCAGGCGTATCTCGAAGGATGCCGTCCAAACAAAAGATCCGAAGGAAGCGGTCTTTCCGGATGGGCTTAGGCTACTGCAGAAGGTCACCGCCACTAGGGAGAGGCCATGCCCCAGGACGGGAATCTTGGAACGTTGGTTCAAGATCCAGCTTCGTGGTCGTGCTTCGCCGAGGTGGACGCCTGAAAAAGCATTGCCTGAAGCAATTATAAGCCTCTACGACGCACGAAAAGGCAGCTTGGATCTCAAGACGCCAGAGAACGCCAACGGCACACCTGAAGCTCTGCAGGCAATGACTCACTCCGTTGAGCAAGAACACTTCTGAATCAAGCCCCCTCACCTCATCCACCCAAACCTCAACGAACCGACAGAGACATAGGAAAAGGGACGGATGTTGCGCGTCGGATATCAGGTTTCTACGCCACACGTGGAAGCTGCGTGGACATGCGCCTAGATCCCAGGATCGAATCACCCAAACTGTGCGCGCACAGTTTGGCTGCCCGCCGCTGACGACAGTGGCGGGCGGAAAAGCCGTCCCGCGGGTGTAGGCGAGACCGGGACCGTTGGAGAGAGCGAAGCGGCGGGGAGAGACGGCTGGAGGTAGGAGCGCCGCGCGCATGGGCGCTGTGATCGCAGGCTGCAGGAGAACGTTCGGAACACGCGGGTGCGGTCGGACGCAGGAGTGAGGAGCACTGCAGGCGCGAGAGGAAAGACAGGTACGCGAACGGCGAGGCACGACGCAGGAGGGAATCGGGAGGACGACAGGTGGAGCGCGAACGGTAGGCCCTGAGTGGCGGCTTCGAAGTCGTCGGCAACGGGCCAACGGGATCGATTCCATGCCGACACTGCCGACAGCATGCGATCCGAGACCCGCTCGGCACTCACCAAGACTATGAGATAGAGATCGCTGGTAAGAAATGTAGGTATCGAGGGAGCAAGTGGAAACGCAAAGGTAAACTAGAGGTTATCACGCGGGTCTTTTGCGCTCTCGGTCGGTGAGGTATGTGGCTTGGGCTAGCCGCAACACTACAGTACCGTTTTCACTGGTTTAATTCTGGACACTTTCCAGAAATGCAAAAATCAACGTTTTTACCAATCAGACCAAGGTTTTTTGCCATTCCTGAGCTCGTCAACAGACGGAAAATGGGAAAAGGGGTCAATTCTGGACAGGGAGCTGAGCACTCTTATCGATAGTGAGACAAACCGACGAGCCCTGATGCTGCCACTTCCGTTCTCTCGTCTTCAACACACCCTTGCCCGCCGATATTGGCACTTCTTCGGACTTAGCGCCATGACGCAATTGGAATATCATCCAGAACGTCTCCCTTTAAGTCAATCAGCCTTTGCGCGAAAACACCGTCCTCACCTGGACAACGGGTTTCTTTGTTCCCTTCAAATGTGGTCCCTGTGATAGGTATCGGAGTGCTCTGTTCAATGGCGTTTTCAGAATTGAAGACACTCTCAAGTCTTCGCTTTGGGGTCCCTTTTTTTGACCTTGCTTGAAGACGCTGTGCTCCGGCCATGGGTGCATTGACTTTACGACCACGTTGTGAAGTCTTTGCAAGCTTGGGTGGAGAGACCTGCGTATCAAGTAAACTTTTGACATTGAACTCATCGTTCAACAGTACCTGTATCTCTGCTAGTGTATTACTGGCCGAACCAGGGCCGTTTGATAATTGTCGAATTCTGTCTAGCAAGGCGCGCGATTCATTTCTAACTTCTCCTAAATGAGAATCACGAACTGCCCGACTACTTCGTGTGTTCACACTACTGCACAAAGGTCCTTTGAGGTTATCACTGGCCTGACTAGGTCGCAATTCGGTCAAGAAACCTAAAATCCATTGGCCATAATCCAGACTCATAAAATGCCTTCCTGGCAATCTCTGGAGTCAACGTGCGATAACCCGCCACAGCGAGCTTTATCTTAAAAGCAGAGTTTGCCCACGTCATGTGGCTGATCATCAAGAGCTCATCCCGTGTAGACCGAACCGTTTTTTGAAAAATTCTATTCACAGGCTGGTCGCACGGCTGCAACAGATGGGTTGTATTAGCAGGCAACTTGACCACCAAAATTCGAAGCTTCTCGCATTCTTCGAGCCATACATCGCCCTGTCTAGAACTGTGTCCGTCTAATAGGAGAAGGATATGCTCATGGGGTGGTACTGTTTTTCGCGCATGTCGATTGATATGATGAATAACTTTTGTCGTGCACTACAGCCACGTGTGGCGGCTGTAGGCAGAGCGACGCGCGTTCGGACGCGTAAGGAAATTCGGGAGACCACCCGGTGGATGACCGGAACCGGGATCCGGGCGCGGCTTGCGCGGTAGAGAAGTAGCAAGGTAGTCAGCAATAAAAGGGGGAGGAATTAAGAGAAAACAGAGCTAGCAGGACGGAGAGCACAGTAGTTGACGTAGGTCTCGCGCGGGGTGATCGACGCGCGCAGGGAAGGCAGTTGGGATTCCAGGGGTGTAGATGGCTCGGTCGGTATGGGCGAGCCAGTACCGAGTCGAGGCTACAACCTGGAATCCAGAAACCAAGGTAAAAGACCCGAGGCTTCGTGCCTCTTTACTTTGATAATCGGGTTGACTATGTAGTCTCCCGTCGCCGTAATGGCGAAGCTAAATTATACTGTAAATTAGAATAACTAGGAAATGACGGGTGTAGCCCCGAGGGGACCAAGTACAGCCCTCATAGGCCCTATGGGTCGCGGAGGGATTACACGTGTCCACGGGGAGGTCCGGTAGAGCGGCAGGGGAGTCCACGTGTACCCGAGGTACACGTGGTGGCGGCGAGCGTGATTTTTGGCCGATCAGGACAGCTGTCCCGGTACCGAGTACAGTGCACTACAACTTTGACAATTACGGCTTTGTCGATTGAGCCGTGTGGTGTAACAACAAGCTCTGCGTCATGAGGAAACCATTTTTCGTTGCACAACCAGTGTACTACACCATTCGTATTAGTGACGTCCTCCCTATCGAGAGGCTTACGCCATGATTTCATGACTTTCTTACCAGAGGCTATCAAAAAAGGGGCGCTATGTTGCCACATGCTGCGACAGCAAGTCCTGCTGTCAAGTGCTTACCGGGATCCCTAATGCCCAAGCGAGCACCGCCTTGCAAGCTGCTGGACGAGGTGAAGCACTTGACTTTACGACCGTACTCACCGCATACAGCGGTTTCATCCCAGTTCCATATTTTGTGAGGGTCTCTGAGGACCTCTGGGAACTCTTTCTGAAGTTTCAAAATAACTTCCTTTAGACTGCCCATATGTGTTGGATTCTCTGCCGCTAGCCTTGCCATGGAAACGTTCTGGGATGCCCTATAGGCCAATTCTCTATGTCGTGCTCTGAATGAGCGTATGGCGTCGGTGGATGGGACGCAGTTGGAGAATGCATTTTCTCTTCCTGCCGCTATCTTGCCCTGAATGCTCTTCATTAGAGAACAGTCAACGGCAAAAACTTTCTCAGCTGCTTCGAGAGTCTTGTGAACGACAAGACTCTGCTCAGCACTCGTGAGAACTGTGCGACGGCCTGCGAAGTGTTTTTCCGGATCGAGCAGTTTTGCGAGCTGTTGCGTGTCCCCATCTATGATAGCCTTTCGAATATTATACACTGTCGTGCGAGTGACACCACTTCGAGTGGACACTTCCCTTGGAGAGATGCCGCGCTGCAGGAGCTGTAATGCTTTTTCCCGTCTGATACGCTCATCTTTTCTTTTAGCAATCCCTTTGTTATGTGCGATAGTTTGAGCGCGCATGGAGCTCGGCATGTTCGCACCACCGATCAGGAGCACTGTCTACGGAAGCATGAGGGAGTTGGGAGAGCGGCGATAGGCATTGAAGGATGGGGGGGGGGTGTGTGAGAGAGATAAAGAGGTTCGAAGGCGGGGTACTCAAAAATATATTGTCCAGAATTGACCCTTTTCCAGAATTACACCAGTGAGAACGGTACTGTACCGCGATTTCATTAAATCATGTTTTTGCGCGCAATTGCGCGCAAAAACTGCCAGTTAATGCTGCAAAATGAAAAAATCACCACTTCGGCCTTCTTCATGCGACCCACGATTAATCGCGATCAACCATCGAAATCGAGATCCCCCATGCCTTCCTAGGGTCCCTGTAGCCCATCTCCATGCAGTGTCTCCTTGTCCATTAGCCTCGAAGCTTCTTCATGGCATGCTTGAAAAGATGCATGCAAGGTGTTAAGCGCTCTGAGTCTCTGCGACACGGATATTCATATATACGGATACTGGACCCAGCGGAATTTCACTAAATCCCATATGTCCGAAAGGCAGCCCCAGTGAGATGGTCCTGTGCCGGACCGGCACTGCCGGTGGTCCAGTCTGTACACCGACCGCCCTCCCCCCCTCCCTTTCCCCTTCCTCCCAGCCCTCCCTTCCTTATCTTACCTCTTCCCAACCTGTTTTCTGTATCCCATTTCCTTTCACTCAACCCTTCCCCCCCCTCCCTCCCTCACCACCGTCACGTCTCATTGCACATGAGCGAGTTCCACTTTGCGACATAGTCCCTGGCATACATCAGCACGACGACGGGCTGTCCGACGAAGAGCATGAGCCACATGAGCATGTTGCCCTTGCGGGTGCCGGCCCAGCTGTTGGACAACTTCATGAGCGGGACCTGCAGCATCATGCCGAGGAACATGTACGGGCGGAGCATGCGGAAGCCGATCATGCAGACGTACTCGTGCAGGACGGCCGACATGAAGAAGGTGCCGAAGGCAGCCGTGCTGGGCTTGACGTTGTGCCTGCGCGACTCGATGTACAGGTGGCGCACGCACCACTCGTGCACGAGGACGTTCCAGGTGCGCCAGAAGTGGTTGAGCGTGGTCGAGTTCCACCACTCTCGGTAGAACTCGCGGTCGGCGAAGCGCGTGAGCTCGGCAATGACGTTGAGCCCGCAGTGGAAGAAGCCCCAGAAGAAGAGCAGCCACATGATGAAGGACGGCAGGGCCAGCTTCATGCAGAAGAACACTCACCCTGCTGCCCGTGCCCCTCGCCTTCCTCGCCCCCTCCTCGCTCGTCTACGCCCACTCGCGGGGCCGCGTGTCCAAGTGGACCACGCTCGCACTCCACTGGCTTTCCCTCATCGTCCTCGGCGTCGTCACTACCGCCGTCCAGTTTCGCACCCACCTCAACCCCCTCACCGGCCTGTTCCACGGCTGCATCTACGTCGCCATCGCCCTCAAGCAGCACAGCTACGTCCTGACCAACCTGCTGCTGTGGGAGGAGACCCGGAACAGGCGTCTGGCCCGCGTCAAGACCTACCACTTTGCCCAAACCAACCGCAACAGCAGCACCGCCTCGCTCTCGAGCGCGGACGCCGCCTCGTCGCCCGCCCCGCCGACCACCGCCGCGTCCGACAGCAACGGCTCGCCGGGCCCGGACGCGCCGCCTACCGACGCAAACGCCCCCCCCATCGTGCGCAAAATGTCGTCCGGCTTCCGGTCCAACGTCATCTACAAGCCCGTCGTGTACCCGCGCAACGTCACCTTGGGCAACTACCTCTACTTTGTCGTCGCACTGACGTTTGTGTACGAGACGTCCTTCCCGCGCACGACCCAGATCCGCAAGATGTACGTCGCGTGGCACTCGCTGCAGGCGTGCGCGTGCGCGGCCGTGCAGTACGTCCTGCTCATGCAGTTCTACATCCCGACGCTGCGCAACTCGGTGCCGCCGCAGCGCAACCTCTGATCCAAACCTGAATCTCGAGTCGGACTTCGAAATTCGAAGATCGAATCACGGCAATAAGGAGGGAGTCCCTCCCTCCCTCTTTCACCGGCACACGTCACTCCGCTCCGCGTCATGACTTTCCGTCTCCGCCACCGCGCCTCCTTCTCCACCTCCACGGTCTCGCAAGCGCTTCAACTGCGCATCCCCAGCGCCTCTGCCGCACCAAAGTAGACCTGTACCTGGCGGCTTACCTCACAAGTGCCCCTATCCACCTCCATCAACGAGGCTCCGCCTCCGCCCTGGGTCTCCGCAGTGCGCGTCGTTTGTCTCTGCAGTGCGCGTCGTGTCCGTGTCAGACGATGCTTCACACATTGCCTTCGTGCCACGCGATGAAGGCTGCATCGCTCTCGTTTCCCTCAACACGCGCCCTTCGTGTGTTCCGCTGTTTTTATCCGTCGACATAAATCCCGCCATTGCTACCTCGGTCTACTTCTTTTCTCTTTGTCTAGCAGAATCTGACGCCCCAACTACGTACGTATGAATCGGTTCCGCTACTGACTATGTCGCCCTCTTCTCCACACTCACCTTCGAGCCACTATTTATCACATGACCTGGCCCCGATCTCCCCATCCGTCGCCTCCGTCTCTATCCGCCTCTGCAGCTAGCTCCACTCGCCCCGGTCTACCGTTCGAGCCCTTGGCAGCGTGACGGCTCGGAGAAAGTTGAGGGCTACATGATGGTGCAATTCGTTCATCCATTGGGTGACTAAGGAGGTAGGACAAACAATAAGGGTTCCGCCCTGTCCACTTTTGCCGATATGAGCAGCCGTCATGAGTTTTTCGACTGCTGATCGCGCCCCTTGTGCTGCTCTCAAAGTGCCGCTTGGATTAGAGCGCCTCATACACCTAGCTCTTCAAAGTTGCTGACGCAACGAGCGCTAGGGTCGTTCTCAACATGGATGAGCTCCCGGAAAAGCTGCCCGAATTCCCTCCGCACGTCTCCGCCATCCCTATCGGCAGCGTCGTGCGTGACGCAACACTCCCAACTGCAGAGCCCCCGCTGTCGCCCCCAGTGCGTCCCTCGCCCTGGTGCTACATCATTTTCACCTCTGGCACAACCGGTGCCCCCAAGGGCGTGCAATTCACGCACGCTAACTTCTCCAACATTCTCCTCACCTCCCCCATGGACCTCGGCATGGCCCACGGCGTGGGCGTGGGTCAGATTCTCAGCATCGCCTTCGACACGGGAGTGGGTCAGATTCTGGGCTGCTTGTCGCACGGGACCACGCTCGTCATACGGCATCGCAGCGTGAACTGCTTTGGAGGCTGTTTATGAGGGAAGTATTCGTCATCTTAGCATGTAGATTTCTTTCCCTAAGTCCGAGTCGATCCGAGTCCGGATCATCCTCGTCTTCAAACACACTGCGTGTTGCAGCCCCTGATTCTGTGTCCCATTGCTGCTGGTCTTCCGTGTCGTCTGAATCCTCACTTTCCCCATCGTTACTTTCCTCTACAGAACGCCAAAAGTCAGCCTGCTGAAGCTGCACGTCACCCAGTAGCTTCATGTTCCAGTGCGAGAATGCTAACTTTTTGACCTTATCAGTGTCGAGGCGATTTCTCGCTTTCGTTCTAATACGTCCCTGCATGCTGAAGCTCCGTTCTGCAGCGCAAGAGGAAGGCGATACAGAAAGTGTTCTGATTGCAAATTCTCGGAGTTCGTCCAACTCATGGCGGAAGGCAAGGGACTTCCAATATACCAGCGGCATTTTCCTAAACTCTTTGAAAACTTCATCATTCCCAGCGTCATCTTTCTCGTCATTCCACTCTCCTGATATCTGCATGTACTGCTCCAGGATGATCCCACGTAGGTCTTGCGATCGCAGAGCCCGAGACCGCGAGTTTCCCTCGCCATCCGATGTCTCGTCTACCAGTTCCACTGCACCTGCACAGTACCGCATGAGGTACGATCGAAACCGATGCAAGAACGGGCTGACATCCCTTGGACAGCGGTGGGGATCAACAAGGTGCGCTGCGAAGTGAATGTCTTCAAGCAAACGCACCTTGATGGACGCATCCAAAGGCCCATTCTGCCTTCGTGTAAACTTTCCTATTACTTGATTCTTTCTCTCCGATGTGAGGAATGCTGTCAACGGCACCCTTCGCAATTCCAGGCCGACTGCAATCGTCTTCGGAACGACATCCGATATCTTGGCGTCATCTGAATCGAATACACGCAGATATCGCCGCAACAATCTAAAGATTCTGTGAATTTCTTTGACTTTGTCCAAAAACTCACGTGACTCAATCGCAGATATGAAGTTCGCCCGCTTTCGCCTTTCTGTCGGGTTGGTAATGGGCCACAGGTTGCTATAAAAGTCAGGGGCTTGCACAACCTCCAAAAGCACACCACGACTTCGTAAGTACGCCTCAAGCGTACTTTCGATAGAGGCGAAACGCGTCTTGGCGGGCTTCCGCAACATGACCGCTCTGAGCCGTAGGGGAGGAAAAAGAGGGCTCCCGTGCAGCCCGCGAATAGCAGCATCACCTCCAAGAGGTGCCTCGCCGGTATCCAATGGCGCTTGTGCCTGAGTGTTCACCTGGGAGCCAACAACTTTGTTGAATTTCTCGATGGCCTCCTTAATTCGCGCGCGCAGTTTGATCTTCACTCTCGTTTCTGACGTAACCCAAGCAACTTGGTCTAGAACTTCCTTAACCCACGGCAACTTGCCAATATCTTGCATTGCTAAGTTCGCCACATGGGCCTGGTCTTGTACCCCGACGAGTTTCGGGTACCGTTCCGTTAGCAAATTTCGAGCGTTCACACAGCATTGTGCACTATCGCTCGTTACAGCGCAAATACGATCCATCCCACCATACTTTTGCAACACAGACTCCAGAATCTGTATATATCCAGAAGCGCCCACCCGCTCGTGCGACGTGTAGACCGACTCGAGGAAGAACGTCCGACGCCCAAATCTCAATCCAGTCGCTTCCGTTCGCAGCAAAACGTTCACGACCGGAGCTGAGGTTGCGTCTCCCCACCCGTCAAAGATTATTGTTCCGAAACCAGTTGCCAAGGCGCTGGATATTCTTTGACACACTCTATCTAATACGGAGTCATACAGCTCATTCAAATTGCGTCCTGTCATCAAGAATCGGGTGGGGAAATAATCTCTAGCGTACCATGGCATTGCCATTTGGAGAAACCTCATAAAAGCGTTGGGTCGAGCAGCGGTAGTGTCCAGGGCCGTGAACGACCACGCTTGCTCCACGAAAACCTCAAGAAGTGCAGACGTCAGGGCTTTTGCACGCTCTGGACTTTCTTCCATGCGGCGTTTCTTCCCCGTCGGGGAATCTGCCGAGAAGGATCCTTTTCTTTTCGAACTTATCTCAATATTACTGTGGTACATTCCCCTCTCCTTCTGTAGTGCACTAGATTCTGAAAGGACGCGATCCTTCACTACCTGAGTATATACAGGGCACTGTAAAACATGCTTCCCCATGTTGAGAGATCTTCGCTGCTTGTCCCTTATTTCCTTCCCACATCCCTTACAACACGAGCCAACGACCTCACCGTCTTCCATAATTTTATCGAAGCATTGCTGCTTGACGTAGTATTGCTTTCGTCCCCCGCTTGATCCACCAGAACTCCTGCGACCGGGGGCTGAGGTACGTGTTCCTGCCGGTGCAACCAATAAAGGTACACTCTGATGGCGGAGCAATCGGGCCTCGCTCTGGGAGGGGACTGGAAGAGGGAATGTCGGCGGCGAAATCGCGTTGGAGTACACCGGCGTTATTTCTTCTTCGTCCTCTAAAACTGAGGGTGCCTCCGGACCGTTGCTTGGCGGCTCACCAGCTTGTCCACTTCGCCTATCTGCTGCGTGACAGTTGGACGACATCGAGTCCGACAAACCGTCGTCCTCTTCGCACAAACTACAATATATATCCGTTTCGGCTCTTATCAAACGCAAGGCGATTAAACCGAAGGCGTAGCGGTGGGTGTCGCGGTCGCAGAGAGGGAGATTGCGTGGAGGGTGTAGCAGTTGTGCCGGTGGCGGCGGAGGCGGGTGCGTGCGGGGGGCGGTTGTGGCGAGCCAGAAAGCGGCGGTTGCGACGAGGCTGTGATGCGTAGCCCTGTCGCGCAAGAGGAGCATGGCAGGGTCAGTCAGTGACCACCCGGGTTTTATCTGACATTTTGGCTGTTATGATAAATTTTGGGCCATGCCGAGCTGACACTAGCTATGTTAGAAATGGACCTCCGCGAGGTCATAAGGCCACAGTTTCGGATGTACTACCAACCCTTGACTTTCGGCTCGCATTTTCCATCTCTTCCCGAGAAGCGACACTCTCTCCACATACCTCAAGCGCTCGTCAGTTGAGTTCTCTTCTGGTTTCTGCTGATTAATGCGCAAAACGGACAAGTATGGTACATGCGGAGCCCGTTTCGTCCGATCCGTTGCCATGTGGACGGGCGCATGACGAGTTCCTATGTCCCCCTTGCTTCGCCTGCCAAACACAAGACAGACGAAAACCAAGCCTGCTAATACTTCTCGACGAACAGCAGGTAAGAGCTAGGGCTACTGCTGACACAGGGACGTCCCTGAACCCTTTTGCTACCCTTGATGTAGCGGGAAAATCGGCTGTGTACCTCTGCACTGCTTGCCGGGACAAGAACGCTGGATGGCAAGTATTGTGTAATCCCAGGAGGTATGGTGCCAAATCAGCGTCAAGGGCCCTGCGTCTCTGGAAGAGAAGATGTTCTCCCGACGTTCTCAGAAATTCTACCGTCAGCTGTTTCATTTGTTCTAGAAATATCCAGGGCGTACAGTGGAAGCGTGCAGAGGTGGGTAGTAGGGCAAATAGGAGAAGAAACCCTACGCGGGATTGGACGCTGTTCAATCTCATTTCTGACGGGGAAACTGTTCGTTCGGCATTTACAGATGAGCTAATTCGACTTTCTGAATGTGACAACATAACTGCTCAGGAGCTCTTGAGGGACCCATCCGTGCATCATCTCTGCTATGTACATTTAAACCACAGCAGAATCTCGCAAGAAAGAGCAATGAGACTACAAAGAACCAACAACTCTGAGGGATGTGTTTTCATGAATTGCGGCTGTGTTTTTGACAATGATCATCGTGAAAAATCTCGTCTATGGAGAATCAATTCGATCAATGTGAATACTTTAGAGGATATGGAAGAACTGTCACAGTTTGACGATAATATCCGGAGTCATTCCAATGGCTATCTATCTGCTTCAGATGTGAGAGGACAGTACAGCTGTCGTAGCTGTCTCTATATTATCACTGAAGGAAGCTTTGGTAAGCTTCCAAACGTCTCAGTAGCCGAACTGTCTTCACCGATTGATCGCTGGCTCGTTCGGTTTATAAAATTCAGTGTGGCATCAAGCGCAGAAGCGACGAAGTCGCCGTTAACTAATTCGTCCTGCTCTGAAGAGCTTTCTGCTGTGGCCATGCGGCTTCGCGTGAGCTGCAAATCTATCCAAGTAGAATCAGGGGAGAATGTACGCCTGCTTCCATTTGCAGACGTTATGAGGGCTAGAGCACGCTTGTCAAATATTCATGGTTCCAAATGGGCCGGTCCTCTTTCATCTTTGGACCGTCGTACTGTCGCCAAAATTATAGAAACAGCACTCGCTGCCGAAGGAATAATTTTAAAGAAGCTCAGTGCACGCCTCCGGGTATACGTTCGTGCTGATGAAGTTCGGAGGCTTCTTGCCGGTATGATTGCAGCGGGAAAGGGGACTACGTCTGCAGATTGGATACGCCCCAGTTATACTGAGACAAGAGCTTGTTTGGAATCTGTATCCAAACGTTTCCGAAAGTGCAAAGATATATATTGGAATGGTAAATGGTCATTATCTACAGAGGTGGCCTCAATTCCCAGAGCTCTATGGACTGACACTGTGCTAATGATGGCATCGCAGAAGAAGATGAACTCATGGAAACTTTTCGCGAACACTACCGGAGGTCGTTTGGTCGACACATTCCCAGTGTCTAATGACTTGGAAGCACTGCCGCATCCTTCTATTGAGGAGGCTTTAAATGAGAACTCTGAATACTCAAGATATGACCTAGTTTTATGTGTTAGGGTGCTGAAAGTAATAGAACAAATGGTGCTGTCCAGAACGAATGGCGTTTCTGGGCCGCTGACGGTCAGTACGTCAATTTCAGGGATATGTGAGGTCAGTCCTTCTTACCTCAGTGTTCTGAACGCGATGGGGATGTTCCTATCATATAATGTCACCGAGAGATACCGACAGAAACTCATAGCAGACAGGGAGAGAAAAGGTCCTTGGGAATATAGCAGATTGGACCCTTATGCCCTTCCAACGCTGCAGTTTGACAATTGGGATATAAAGCCTCTCCATGCCGTAAAGGCAGACCAGAAGGCTATGCCTAAAGTTAATGGTTCCTTACTGCAAGCAGTAACACAAAAGCGGAAACCGGAATATGAGGAACTCTTTCTTCCAGATGCGAAAAGGCGCAAAACTGAGGGACAAACCTCTTGGCGACCACAATTGTTGTTGGGTGACAGGGAGGCTTTTGGGGATTCTTTCTCCACGCCCGAAACACAAATAATTCTAGACCGGTTCAATGATGTCGTATTTGGAATTACTGCCCTCTTTAGAAACGCCCTTGTGGGCGGACACGAACAGAAAAAATCCGAGTACAACACAAGTACCAGAGAACAGTTTGGATATAAATGCAGCAGTCCACCTATCAACTTTAGGACTCTGCTATTGTCGTGCTTCAAACCACATGGAGGTGCTGCTGAACCCACGTTTGATCAGCATGTGATTTATGTAGAGATTAGCAGAGACTCCGCTGCGGACATATTATCGGTGAGGAGATTTCTCAATCTTATTGTTGAACAACTGAAGCCTGGAAAGCCTGGACGCCCTCGCTATGTCGTTCTTGCTGGTGATCAACCGTCCTATAAGATGTTTAGCGAGCTTTGGTTGGAGTCTTGGAGGAAATCTAAGAAGGACCGGGACAGGATGACGACTACATATACTGAGTGTGATAAGAACGAAGCACTCCCTCTTCACGATTGGCTTGTTCCATATCCGGGGTTTTTTCACGCTGAGAAACAAGCCATGTACTCCCTTTGCAAAGAAATGTTAGATGGGTTGGGTTTAGAGGAGTTGGCTGGTTGCACAGGACTGTCGAAGTCTCAGGTCGAGAACATCCTCAGTCATTCCCATGCCAGAAACAATCGTGCTGTGCTCTTCAATTTGGCCTGCGCCATGATAATTCATTTAACCGATATTCTCGTCGGAGAGGACGACGATATTGAGAAGCGTATTACTCGTATGCACGCTGATGCTTCCCGGAAAATAATTTCAGCAGATACGGAAATCAATCCCGATGAAGTTCATAGACAGGAGGCGCAAATACGCGTTTCGGAATCATATTCACGCTCTGTGTGCTCACCAACACCTGGGCGTTTGTACGATGCGACCTCAGACATGGTAACTGCCGAAGTTCTTGAAATTGGTAGAATCCTGCGACGAAAAGTAGAATATCACTTCACAAACGGCCCCAACGGAAAGCACTTCATAACTACAGTCCTCTTTTCATGCCTACTTCCGACAATTGGCTTTCACGTCATTTCGAGGACCGGCCATACAGATTGCATGGATGCCTTCTGGTTCAAGCATAATTCTATATTACACTCAACTAATCATTTGAAGTACCAGGAATTGTCCTTGTTCTATGCGTTCTTTCGTGGAATACTTCCTACATTTGTAAGCAACGTATTGTTCACCGAAAAACCAGGAAAAGCAGTACTGAAACTGCTTAGTTTCACTGGCAAGGAGAAAGGGGGAATGGACAGAAGAGGTTGGGTCTATGTGCACCAAGATGAAGCTCTAGAGATGCTCATCGTGAGACACCTTAAGGGTCTCAGTGTCAACTTTATTAATCACCTTGAGAACGCGGCGTCCTGGCTGATGGAGGTATCTCTCATGAGAGCTCTAACTAGATACGTCACAGGGGCATCCAGGGCGTTCGGAAGAAAAAGAGAGATTGTAGATGGAGGAGAGCTACCAGGCCCTTTGGGACAATTCGACAGAAATGCCCGACAGTGGACAACAGTGGCACGTATGGTACATGTAATGCGCGAGGCTGGATTTCTCGGTATCAGGCATAGGGGGGCTGAAAGACTGACGAACGTTTTTAGCACACCACCAAAAATGATGAACATTATGAAAGACCAGGAGATGATTTTGAACATCGCCAGTGAAGGAGCTCTTACAGCAAAGCTTCATGCGTGTGTTCTGTTCCCAGAGGTGTTTGGACATCTTTCTGAAGAGGATAGAAGCAAGCATTTCTATGGAAAAAAATTTAAGAAGTGGACAAAGGCCAGAACTGTGCTTCGACCGTCTCAGTCTATGTCTAAGAAAAATGGTACTGCCTTACAGACACAAGATTCTACGTCTGCCTTCACAGTGGTTGCTCGGGAGTCTGCCTCTTCGGGTGTGAAAAGACCGAAAGGCAAGGAGGCTTACGTTAAACTTTTAAATGATAGAAGAAGAAAGCTGTCAAAAATGAAGGACTGCTTCTCTATTGCGCTACAAAACGCAGTCGCCAAAGGACAAAACACAGTACTCGAGGAGTTCATAAGAAGATGGGAAATGCTACACAACAAGAGGTACCTCGTAACTGCTTTTGCAGACAGTTTTTGGGACAACACCGGGAATATTTGTCACTCCCCGAAGTCTCGTTTTCTTAAATATGGCGCAAGAGGCAACAGGGAGGTTTGCTATCCTTTAAACAACTTTGCTGGCAACGGTGATATATCTGTCTCACAAAATCTTTATGGGGCGGAAATAGTGCCGTACTTCTCTTTGCAGGTCGATGTAATGAATGCACTACACTACAGAGGAAGTACTGGTGAGCGGGGTACTGTATTGAGGGAGGTAGTGACCGGTAAGATGAAGAATATGCTGAGGCCATGGGTTACGGGCACACGAGCAAAATATCTTAGCCAAGTACATCTTCACATCGATGACCCGTCCCTTGTTTTGAGACATAAATCAGCAGAGCAACAAAGGCGTGACGACGGAAGAAGTACGCTTTCTACAGCTGAGGATGACGCAGAGCTCTCCAGCCACACGTATAAAATGGGCTTTGGGGAGGAGTTAAACGTTCCGTGGTCCTCTCTCCTCAATGACAGGAAATACAAAGATGAGCTGGCATCATTACACCTTTTCTGTGGAGCGGCTGCTGTCTCTGAACTCCTAATGGAGAGGGATAAGTCGTGTTGTATTTACCTGCATGGAGGAAACTTTGCAATAGAAACCACTTTTACAAAAAGTTCCCCTCATGACTTTATTCCGATGCGCTGCAGTGATATGTTAATCTTCGAAGATTCTCTGACAGGGTTCGTGATATTGAAGAACAAGCAAAGTGGTTCTGTATCGCCAAATGATAGCACGACATTCAGGATTCCCCGAAACAGGTGCATTGTGTTTAAGTCAAATGGCACCGCATGCCTCGGACATCACGTCATTTCCCACGGTGAGGCAGAGACACGATTTGTGTCTGTAATCAAGAATTACGTAATGCTGCCTTTCATGGCATTCACGGCTGGGCTACCTGTGACTTCACAGAGGCGCTCAACCACTCCCAGTGCAACTACACGTTGCAGTGGGTCATTAATATTATCAGATGATACTGATGTATTCATAATACTTCTATGCAACACATCAGTTCATGGTATAGGGGTGATGCATGTAATTAACGACTCACTGCATGGCCTGGATGAGTTTATTGCATCAGTTGAAAAAACAAACCTCACTGTGAAAGACGTCTGTATGGCATACTGCTTGGCGGGCTGCGACTTCTGTCCTTCATTTTTCGGACTGAACCACGACACGTTTATAGAAGCCATGAAACAGTTCCATGTGTACGTCGGCTCTCTGACCCCCTGCACATCGTCACAATTTGACAATATGGAAATGTTTGTTTGCCTGACATATTTGTTCAGACACGGTAAGAGAATACTTTTAACTCCTTCTGAGGAAAAGGAACTAATCACGAAGGAGAACCCTTCAAGTAGCCGAAATGCTGGTAATAACAGAGATATTTTAGTCATCCGGAAGTCAGCCTTTGTCTCCAAGCACGCAGTGGGCTCCGTGCTTTGGAAAATAGACGTTTACAACTTTGTAGCCGACTTAGTCACGTCGTCTAACCAACTGGTTCCGCCAAGGCTACACTTAGACATGCAGATGCGTAGGGTAGGCTTTGTACTTGAGAAGTACTGGTCAAGGTCCTCAGAAGACAACCTTTGTCCGAACGAGGTCGGGGGCTGCTCAACGACATATGGGTTCAACACTGACGGCTCGGTTTTACTAGAACTAGAAAAGGACATAAGCATTGTGCATTCAGATATTAAGGCTGCGGTTTTGTCTTGCAGGTGCAAGGGAGAATGTTCTACTCGAAGATGCACGTGTTTTAAAAACGGCCTCAAATGTGTTGCCTGTGACTGCACCGATCACCTATGCAAAAATAGTGCGGATGCCGTGGCTTCACAGCCAGAAGCCAGCGGATTGTGTAATGAAAACTTGGATAGGGCAGTTCAAAATATTGGCTCCAACCAGTGTACAGTTGCGGGCGAAAATGATGGCAACATAGAGACTGTCCCACTTATATCGGATTCTGAAAGCGAAGCGAGTGTCTCCGACGGGGGGTCGGAAAAGCTATCATCGGTGCATAGTGGAGACATAGATCTGGAGGACCTGAGTGCAGTACTCTAAAAAAGATTTCACTTGTTAAACTAAGTTACGAAGCCAATGTGAAGAGCTCCGAGCGGGGTCAATCATTGATAGGTTCCTCCGCAATAATAGTTTATTGCAGAGGAACCTGTTCATAAAAGTATGGCATCATTCTTTCCTCATTACGGAGTTTGAACGGAAACGCTTTCTCAAAAGCATCTTCATACAATGTTACATTTGCAGGATTATGCAGGCATCTGTCTATCCAAAGCTGATAGACTTCCAAGATATCTTGTGGTGGAGGATTTTGAACCAAATACTCCCTGTTTCTCCATACATAAAGTCCAACTCCTTGATACATATTAGGCTTAGCTTTGCGTTTATTACCGGAGAGAAGATTTTGCATGTCGTTAAAAGGAAAACAACCACCTGGAATGCTCAACAACTGCAGGCCTTCAGAGGTAATCGACCGCAAATGCTCCTGTACCCCGTACCTCATACCTGTAGGTAGCACAAGGCACCTGCAGTAGGGGGCAGTCTTCTGTACGCCAGACTCTAGCTTCTCGAGAAGCCTTGCTATGAGACAGGCATCAAATGGAGGGTTACCTGCCCCTCCCGACACACTTTCCTCATTATGTTCCCAGCTACCAATAGACCCGAATGCAACATCCATGAAATCCATACTACAGTATTGGGACAAAACACCGCTTTCGTTCATACAGTCGGCAAAAAGCTCTGTATTAACCTTGCTCGTACATTTCCAAAGCTTATAAAGACTCTGAGGTACCATCCATGCAGAGAAAAAGGAAGAACTGTCATACTTTCTCAAAATGGTTTGCTGTAGACAGAAAAGAAAATCTTGGCATTTTTCACCTGGCATAGAGCCTGAAAGATGGCATATGGTAGAGTTAAGGAAGCTGATAGATGCACCAGTTATGCGGTCACAGTATTCAGTACTTCCTTTGAGTTGCATTCCCTTGCAATATCTTTTCCACATTCTTTCCGCCATACTCAATGATAAAAGAAATAATCGACATTGTGTACCGTCCACAACGGATAGAGAAACCTTATAAAACATCCTGCTTCTCTCATGTCCTCTCAAAGACATGCTAACAACGCTTAGGGATGTGCGAGGCGTCTCCGAAACGGAAGGAGCTAGTACTGTAGCCGACATTACGACAAATGGCTTGCGTGAAGTTCACAGAGAAGAGCGACACGAGTTCCACAGGGCGTTACTATTCCAATGTGACCTAATAAAGTGAGCAACAACCATAGAACTTGGAGACAGATGGGTATGGTACCGGGCAAGTTGATATTCTACCGAACTTGCGCTGTACAAGTTCAGCTGCTTTAACACAGAGAAAGCATGCGAGACTGAGAGATTTTCCAGCTTTTTTCTTTTCTCGTTGTTGGAGTGCCGAGAGGGCTGCTGATTGAACCCCAAATGGAACCAAACGGATGTATATGAGCGGCACACTGAGTGTTCTTGTTGAGCTGAGAATTTTCTTCCTGCCATCTGAGGTGGTCATGACCGTTCAGCGAAAGCATGCAATGCACACCCTACTGTAGAATTGCTGGTTTATGGTAATTTTATTCAAGGTCCAAAATATGGCTTTTTGACCTTGTTCTCGTCGATTTGTCACAAATCAAATGAGAAACTACTCCAGGTCACCGACTGTATGAGGCCTCTGACGTATTGCACATGCTCCGTTACAGGTACGTAATAAAATTGAAGTTAAAAATACTGCTCATGCGCCTCTAATGGGACATGGCAAAAATTAAATTTTGCGCACTGACAAATTATTGGCTGCGCGATGCCGGCGGCAAAATTTTGGTCAGAAATTGCCCACAGCAATGTCGCAAATCCAGCGCGTATAGGGGTGCCGCCGTGTAAATCGGCCCAAAACGTATCGTTCCACCGGAAATTGCGAGGGGGTAAAACCGGCCCTTCCGATACGTTTTGGGGCATGCTCCGTAGTCAGTACCGAAAACGCATATTCGTTGAATGCAGCCCGTACCAACCGTATTTTGTCATTACGTACCTGCAATGACACATGCCCAAAACGTACTGGAATCCCGGAACTGACGGAAGTACTAGTCATAGAAATAACCCCTAATGTGGTCATTCAGGGCGGGGGAAGGAGTGGAACGGACAGAGTAAGTGAGATCAGTAGTGAACCAATAGACGCGCGGTACGACGAGCGCCAGCCAGTAGATGCGCGTCGGGATTCAGGGGCCTGAATAGGGGAACTGCGAATGATATCGTGACAGCGACCAACGGGATCAATGACGCGACATGACAGCGAGGATGACGTCCATCCGGCCAACGGCTGCGGTCGGATGCATGTCGGCAATTTTCGACGTCCATCCGGTATGATAAAATAATCAAATTTGGCCCTGTGCGCTTTGAAAATTTTCCAGATTTTTTTCTTGCCAATGCGCACTCCGTCAGACCGAAGTAAATTTGCGCTTAATTTCAGCGCATCGGAACGCGCGTCTGTTCGGACATGGGAATAGAAACTACGCCTTTGCATGCTATTGTACGTTGCATATCGTCAAAACAATTGTGATGGTTTTAGTGGGGTTGGTATCATCTTGCTGCAGTTCATGCATTCCTTACTATACTTGAGAGTGTTCTGCACGTATTAAGGGGCATCATAGAAGTTCTTTCTTTGCGGCCTTTTACCCTACTGCAGCTTTGGTAGGGATACATCTTCCCAATTGAGATCACGTTACAATGTGTTTGGTTGGCACGTTTATGCGTAGCCATGGCAGTTTCTCATCCGGAAAATGTGGATCTAAATCCTCCAAGTTCATGCTGCACATGTAATCCCCATGTTACGTCACGGTAGTGGTATGTAGCGTGTGAACATTTTCCCTTCCTTTAACCCCTACACGTATGTTGAACAAACATGATACACCTTTTACATAAATGGGAGATCTTATTTGTTCATACAAGACAATTTGTCGTAAAGTTCTATAGTTGTAACTACATTCCTCTACCGTAACATCGTAAAGATAAAAGAAGTGAAATTGTTGTGATTCTTACATTTAGTATGATAATTTAATACATTCACTGATATCAGCTGGTATGTGTGGGATAGTTCTGTTTTTTTAATTCCTGCATGAACCAGTCCTTCGAATAATACGCAAGGGCATCGGCATATTGGCGCCACAATAGGATTTGTATTCTGTTTGCAGTGCGCCTAGTTTATGCCAACTGGTTTTTTTAATTTTTTAATTGTCCGTTGAGGGCGGTGGCTCATCCCTTGATAATAAATGTTAAAGCATCAACAGTACGCAGTACGACTGCACAACCGCGTTCAGTAAATGAATGACCATGACGTAGTAATCATGTTTCTATAATGCGGGATGATGTGTAATGTTCGAATTGGTGATGAAAATATATGTCCTTAATGAAAATCGTACAGCCTTTGTTCGTGTAATATTTTGAAAAAATATTTCATATATATACTATTATAATGTTGCCATTATTTTTATTGTTCCAAAACTTTCTCTAGTAACAATGACGTCATGCTCTACAGAGCACAACGTAGTCATCTTGTTTCCAGGCGGCGGGTGACGTGTTGGATTCAAATTGATTATGAAAATATACGGTACGTCCCAAATCACATGCGTACAGCTTTTGTTCGTGTTTTCCACTGTTTTTCTTCAATAATTTATCCCCTTTTCTCAATGATCGCCCTATGCCAGTCTGGCTCTGTAGACTGCAGGGCATGAAGTCATAATCACGTTTCTGCCCCCCGCGACAAGACGTGTTCGATGAAACTATAATATGAATTATATGTCTCAAATCAAATGCGATCAGTGTTTGTATATTTTAAATATTTTCTTTGCTATTTTATCCCCTTTTCATCAAAGGTCGCCCAATGCGGAGTCGTGCCCTGCAGACTGCAGGGCATGACGTCATCATCACGTTTCCACACCGCGGGATTACGGGACTTCCCTTTGCGCAGGGCCCTCCCCCCAAGTCAACCTGGAAGAGGCTGAATCCACTCCCGTCATTAACGGTGGCTCAGTGAAGCCAGCCAACGCCGACGAACCTCCTATCCAGGCAAGCTCACATCCACATTTGCATTCACATACGTTTTGACCCTGTAATCGTCCAACATCGTCTGCCCTTGTCCTGAAATAGATCAGCAGCGTGATTGTGGTATTCTACGTCGCGTAATGACCTTGGTTACTGCCTCGGTTATCCAGAGAATGACTCTCAATTCAATGGAAATAATACATTCTTACTGAGTTCTGGCGAGAAAGAGTAGCTTAAAAAATATTCAGTACAATGAAACGGGGCTCTCGTTAACTGCTGTACGCGTCTGTAGAAGCTGAACAGATCTCGTTCTCATTTCCAGCGTTTGGCATTCGGAACTGAACTCAAACTATGTCCAGTGCTCATAAATCTTCATCCATTCAATCCTAAAGAAGTTATGGCTAAAGGTGTTTGAAGATGGACATTTTCCACTCTAAAAAGTGCTACGGTGCTGTCCTGTGTAGTGACAACGGACAGTGATGTTCAACCTCTGCAAGAAAGGGATATGTATTACTGTATAAACTCTGCTCACATTTTTGATGAACCCTGTGGCAAGCCCGGCAGTCCCCAGTCCCCAGCCCCTTTCATGCCCACTAACAACCCCTGCTCCCTCAAACCTTCACTCTCAGATTAGCAGTCGAAATGACACTACATTCCCGCCTCGATGTGTTTATGGTTGGCGCCGCGTTGGGAGGTGCACAGTGCTTCTATTGGTTGCATACGGATATGAAGAACGTTTCAGAGGCGATGAACTTGAGGCATGCACAAATTCTTCCGCGACACCGCCTTGTACTTTGATGTACGCCATCGTATAGGAGAGCTTGCGAACGGTTCGTAACAGTGAAAGGGGATTACGTCTTCATGCGAACGTTTTCGCACAGATCAAGGAAAAGGAAGGCGTCGCTGGCATGAACGATTCTGCGATCCAGTCTTCGGCGATTTTTTTTTCAGGGGCGCTGAGGCTGTGCCAGATGGCGTGCATGCCGGATCTTTAGCATCACTGCTGCACAGGAGAGTAGCGAAAGGACATTTCCCGGATATGGAGGATGCATTTTATATGTATTGGGGAACCGATTGTTGCTAAGATGACTTCGTGGAGCTTCATTGCGACCAAGCCGGTAACAGAAATGGTTACATTGGCCTCGACACAAAGATTGCCAACACGCAGGCATTCCTCATATCGCAAGCTAGCAACAACGGAGCAGGCGGTGTGTAAAGTCCGCGTCGCAAGAAATCAACCACGACCCGGCAGCTAGCTCCCAATCCCCTTCTGAAGGAACGCGTACGTCAGTTCAACGGAACACTTTATTCGTTGTCTACGTCTCTCTTTTCCCGCTCGGAGCAGCCGTCTGGCCTATCTCATTCAGCATTCAACTCTTCTTTCTGCTGGACTTTCCGTCTACCGAAATCATCAATGTCACCGTCCGAGTTGCTTTCTTCTCCAGTTTCGTTTGAAAACTACTGGAGGTGCCTTCGCCCGATGACCATGTCCGGTTTCAATATCCTCGAAATTCCCGTCTATCACACTGTCGTCGTCCTCGTCGTTCTGCAATTCTCCAGCGCTTACATTGCAATGGCCAGTTCCGAAACGTTGCCGTCTAGGGCGGCCACACAATTTTTTATTAGAGATCCAATTTTTCCCGGCATTCAGGATTAAACGTGTTATCTCGTCAAGTACGCTTGTCGGGAACACCAATTCCTTCTTGTTCCTGGTGTCGGTATGCCTTCTCCTCCGCTTTGGTGAGAAAAAAATATTATCTTCTCCTGGACTACAGCCTTCGACATCAGCCTCGTCCTTTTCGCTGACATTTCCTCCGTCCTGAGATCTCTTCCTATCTTTCTTGTAAATGTACTTTGCGACGGCTGTTGATAGCGACAATGACATCTCCAAGTTCGCTGCAGCATCCTCATTTTTGTCTTCACTAGAACTGCCGCTTTCGTCGGATGAATCATGTGCGGCTTCGCCGTCCTTCGGGGACTGGTTCTTGAATTCTTCTGAAGACCCTACACTCCACTGCAATCATCTCCCTCTTCGCCGCTCACGTCATCTTCTTCTACGCTGTCCTAACCAGCTTCACTGCAGCTTCACTGCTTCCGTTTACACCTCGTCCTGCAAAGTCCGCTCTCCTCTTCAACCTTCCGTCTTTCGACTTTTCAGACAGAATGCCCTTGCCCCCCTCCCCCTGCACGACTTGCAATTGCGACCTTCGCACACTCTGATCGACAGCTTCACCCGACGTCTTCCCCAGATTGCCCATTTTCACCTTCCCCATCCGACGACTCATTTCCTCCGTCAATTTCATCCGCGTTGTCCGAAAACCTCATTCGAGACCAGAACAGATATATCAGAGAATCGACATCCTGAAGTGGCCCAAAAACGAACACGTGACGACGCACACAGACACGGATACCCACATAGCCCGCAACACTGTTGTACTCTGATTTGAATTTGCCGCGGTTTTTTCACGTGGAACCACGAGACTTCTCAAGTGTGTACTGCCATTTCCCTATATATATGCGAATCGTAGTCCCGTTTCCTTTCCTCCTGTGCTCCCTAAATCCTGTACAGTTTTCCGTCGCACAATGGATCCGACGACAAAAGAACGCGGTGCAGGCCTGGGTAAAGAGTCTTCCAAACGCAAAAAGACAAAAAAAGCAAGACGAAAAGCAAGAAGAAGACAGATGCTGCTGTGGAGAAACTCGTATCCCCAGTCACGCCAGTACGTACAGCCCCAAGTTTTTCCGCTACAGTTTCGCCGTGCGCCCCTACCTGCTTCACCGATATTTCCGAAGATGACGGGCAGTCATTACACATGGATATGGACGATGTCCGTGGTGAAGCGACTCCAACTCAATTTACGAAGGCCAACATTGATCTCGACATGGTTCGAAAGAACCATGCCGAGATCATACAACGACGCACGACACGCCGTTTCGGTACGAAATCTGCCCAACGTCAACAGGGAGTGGGGGGTCCTGCGGTCTCTATACGTGTGACTGCTGGCCTCTCATTGGAAGAGGCTTGGAGCCATAGCGTTCATAATCTGTTGCGGGACCACCCCGATTACTTGTCTTGCGAAGAAGCAACCTTGAAAGATCATGCCGAAATTGGACAAGGACGCGCTGCGTATAAGGGGATTTCCGTTTGTGAATATAATAATAGCGATCTGAGAGAGATATACCGTATTGAATACGAGCCAAAAATCTCGGGGGGAGGAAGCGATGGGTCCTTCAAGCAGCTCTGTATCGCGGCGGGGCAGCTGCTGCGACTGTGTGTGGTTTGAAACGTCTTGGAGGTGAAATCGGTATGGATGCCAGGGAAGCTATTCGAAGCAATATGCGACAAGGACACAGTAGATCTCCTCATTTCACATTATCGCGTCAGGGCTGTCTGTACAACCGTCATGACAAAAGCTTTTCACTTGAAAAAAATTTCCGAGCACGCGAAATTGTACTTTCAAGGAAGAAGCGTTGTCTACGCTGCTGACGCAGAACGAGGCCGCATACATCTCCGTTCCATTTTCAATGTTCAGAAAGGGCTAGGAAGGCAACGCGCTACCGATCGTGGCGTCATAGACGATTGCATAGCGCGGGCCGCAATTATCCTGCCACAGGATTTTTCTCGTTGCAAGCAAAAAATCCGACATGCATTGGATTCTATTCTTGCATATTTTGATAGTCCCACAGTTGGCCACGGGGTGACCGCTGCCGTCACCACGGTTTTCCGGGAAGGTAGGACCAAAAATAAGTGGCGCATGAATTTAATCAACCTTCATGTGTTGACCGGCGGGGGTCAACGACCCCAAGTATACACGCAGTTGCAACGGCCATCTTCAAGCGAATTGACAGACATGACACAAAGAGCGGGGGAGCAGGGCTTCATTGAAATGAGCACGGTCAAGGAGAAGACAAGCCGATCATTGCGAATGCCGTTTGTTCTTCTTCCTTCATATGTTCTCAAATACGTCCGATTTCATTGCACCACTGTCCGCCCTGCAATAATTGACCAAGATGAAAGGGATGAGTCCGACCTTGTCAACAAAGCCCTACTCATTCATACCGAAAATGGACATAGTCTGATTACCCCACAAATCACAAAGACATTTCAGGCGTTCCTCCGCATGTCAGAACCCACCCTCGCTGACATGACGGTTATGATGCTGAGATCTAGCTATGGCACAATGATGATGCACAGTTATCGCGAGAAAAAAATCTTCCCAACCTGGATGAAGCAGCGTTTCTGGATACATTGTCTACGCAAATGAATACCGCCGTAGACCAGCTCCGTTCCACCTACATCGTCCTGGACCACACCGACTACCTTGATACTGCCAAGGCATTGATCAGAGCTCTCGCTGTCACAACCAACCCTGATGATACGGAGGAGACGATAGACCTAGTCGAAAACGAAGATGATGCTCCTGGTTTCTTCGCATAGAGTCATCCGACCATCTGCAGGTCGGGACAGACACCCGTAAACGTTTTGCTTGCCCCTTCGTCTCGCACATTTCACACCCTTCCGACTCCTCTTTCCCCCTCCCTCCCCCCGTCCCTCCGTCCAAGCCCAGCCCTCCTCCACTTCCTGTCTGTTACATTGCACCACTGAAATTCCCATCCCCCTGCTGCCGGCTGCACATTCCATCGTCCTTAGAACGAGTGTACTGACTCGAAGAGAGTTTCGGATAGAGAATAGGAAGGGAGGAAGTTGGGGAGAGCGGGGGTCGTCGGTGAGGGTTAATGCATGACAGAGGAGTTGTTCACGACGCGGCATATGACAATTGAGAGAGTTAAGCGATAGGCAGGATGGATGACGGCGATAGAACTATTGTACTGACTCGAAGAGAGAGAATAGGAAAAGAGGGAGTTGGGGAGAGCGGGTAGCAAGAAGAACAAGGGAGATCGTGTCATTTCTCCGTCGTGCCTGTCAAGCGCCGCAAGAAGAACCCGCCCGCAATGAAGAAAATCGCCCTTGGGCCCGAAACTGTGGCCCGACTTCCCTCCCCAACATAATCCGACCCGCATCGTCTCCTCGCTCGCATTGCGCAGCGGCGGCAGCGGCAATCCACGCCCCTTCATATAGCCAAGTTCTCTCCCCTCTTCGCCAGCGCCATGACCGGGATGCGCCAGTTCCGGTACGAGAACTTCTCTTTAGAGGAAGACAACGACCGCTGGGATGAATTCGTTTTTCAAGAGAGTATTTCGAAACACCTCTCGTTCTTTGTCCAGAGGACCACTGCCGCGTTCCTCATGCCATCTGCAACAGTGCGATTCGTATGCTCGCCAGTCCGCTCTTGCAAATTGCCGACATCCCGGATCTGGTCAGCTTGCTTGCGCCCGCCCTCCACTCTCGGTCGCTGCGTGACCTCGCCGTCCATTGCCACAGTAGGCGCTATCCGGAGAAGGATGCAATCCTCATGCGTGATATTTCGTACCCGGCCGTCACAACCTCCCCCACGGAACACTGGGAGACGCTTGGCCTCATGATTCGTCGTATCGTATGGTTCATCTCGTCTTCATGCAGGGTTTTCCACCACTTCTGTGATATTGACATCAGGCATCCTCTCTTGTCATGACATTTCGTTTTTCGACATTCGAGCAGTAGCATCCCAATCATTTTCTTCACTCAATCTGCCGCCTTCGTCGGATGAATCATGTGCCCCTTCGCTCTCCTTCGGGGACTGGCTCTTGACTTCCACTGAAGACCATAAACTACACTGCAATCATCTCCCTCGTCGTCGCTGACGTTATCTTCTTCTTTGCTGTCCAAACTAGCTTCACTGATTCCATCTTCACCTCCTCTGCAAAGTTCGCTCTCCTCTTCATCCTTCCGTCTTTGAAATTTTCAGACAGAATGCCCTTCCCCCCCTCCCGGAACGAGTTGCGATTGCGACCTTCGCACACTGTGATCGACAGCTTCACTGGTTGCGTGCAAATGTTATGTACATAGTATGCGTTCAAATCCAGTTTCCCAAAAGAGGAGTGCAAGCCTCTGCGACGTCTGCTTCTCCTGCAGGAAGGCGCGAAAACGGAAAGAGAAGGGCGTCAACGAGAAAGAAAAAACGAGAGCGCCAGAGAGAAGGGTACATGTCGAGGTCGAGGACGGTGACGACGGTGAGTACGTGTAGCGACGACAGTGATGACGAGACGGCGGCAGATGCGTGGTGCGCCGATCAGGGGCACTTATTTTCCTTTGTTGCATGCAAATGTTACGTACATAGTGTGCACTCAAATCCAGTTTCCCAAAAGAGGAGCGCAGGCCTCTGCAACGTCTGATTCTCCTGCGGGAAGACGCGAAATCGGAAAAAAAGGGGCGTCAGCGAGAAAGAAAAAACGAGAGCGCAAGAAAGAAGGGTGCATGTCGAGGTCGAGGACGGTGACGACGGTGAGAACGTGTAGCGACGACAGTGATGACGAGACGGCGGCGGCGGCGGCGGATGGATGTACGGTAGAATCAAAAAAAATAAAAAAGAGAAATTGAGAATTGAAACGGAAATTGGACCACACCGTACCGGCTTGTTTTCGACCTTTTCGCAATGGTGTAAACTGCGCATCAAACGTTGCTTCCAGTTGATCTTACAGTAGAAATTAGAAAATTTCGTAACGCCGTCAGAAACTATGACAAAACAACATCTGCGCACTTTACAGAAGAAAAGGTTACTCTAAGCCACACCGTCTAACGTGGCATTTCGCTCAGTCAGTCAACTTGCTGCTTACAGAGCTCCCACCAGGAATCGAACTCGGACATGCTGACACTCAGAGACTGAATCGGACAACTGGGACACTGGGACCGAAAAAATGCTGTTTTGGTTGGATCTGAAAATTTGGACCTCTCGGTGGGTACTTAATATATACTCCACTAGCCAACCTAATCCACCTAAACCACTTAAACCCAATCTCAACCTAAACCACCTGAACCACCTAAACCACCTGAACCACCTAAACCACCTGAACCACCTAAACCACATAAACCCACTGTCAACCTAAACCTGCTAATCCACTTACATGTGCTACACTTGCTAAACCTGCTAAACCCAATCTCAACCTAAACCCCTAAACCACCTCAACCCAATTGCAACCTAAACCTGCTAAACCACCTAAACCTGCTACACATGCCAAACCACCTAAACCCAATCTCAACCCAAACCTGCTAACCCTCCTAAACCTGGTACACATGCTAAATCACATAAACCGTTAAACCTCGTACATCGTTAAACCGGTCAACCACGTAAACCATTCCACCACCTAAACCACCAAATCCACCTAATCCACCTAAACCCAGTCATCCACCAAAACCATATAAACCCCCTAATCTTCCTAATCTCCTAATCCTCAAAATCCACAACACCCTCCTAAACCACCTACCTTCCACCCCCTAAAATCCTAATATATAATATATACGCCCTACTCCCAATATTCGCTAATCCCAATATCTTCTAATCGGAATATCTCCTAATCCCCATCTCCGTATATCCGAATATCCGCTAATCCCAATATCCACATATCCTAATATCTGCTAATCCCAATAACTCTTAATCCGCTAATTCCACCAACCTATATCCGTTAATCCACTACGACCACTTTCACCTACTATCCTACTCCCGTACTACTAAAACCGAATATATATAATATGAAAGAAATAACCCTCACCCTACCTACTACCGCCTGAATACTGCTGTCACCTGAATCTTTTCCACCCTTGCTCATTCCCCTCCGCGCTCAGGGCAAGCGGCAACTCGCCACAAATTTCCAGTACTTGACTCACTCACGGTCTTCTTTGCTCCTTGATTCGCCTTGGACGCCTCTGCGAACGAAGAATTTCCTCGTAAACCTCTTCGAAGTTCGGCATTCAAGGCGAGCGTGACTGGCATCATCTCCTCCTCCCACCCTTCTTACTCGAAGACCCCTGCTCTCTTCCCGGATGATGTCTTCGTCTTCAGACTCTGAAGACGAAGAGCTCTGAGCTCTCCATCACTCCCTCGGTCGCCCCGCCTTCATCTCCGGAGATCGACTTCAACCCGCCACCAATCGTAATCTGCTCTGCCGAAGTACGCGCCGCATTTCTATCGCTGCACTCAGACTCCGACGTCCCCCTCTACGACTCCGAAGATGACGGGACGCACCCTATCCCCGAGTCCCACCTGTCGCACCGTGCTCCGCAGCCCGCACAGGAGGGCAGCGCGGTCTTCACCGGCACCCGCAGCTCCAGTTTGGCCTCCCCTCCGAGCAAATCGCCGGCGCCAGTAGGCCAGTCGTCTCCGCCGTTCGTGACTTGCCCCACACTGCGTCCTGCAGGGATCCACCCACCTCTCCTCTCCGTGGCCAAACCCCTCAAGAACTACCGCAAGATCTTTGGCGCGCAAAGACGCCTCCTCGCCGTAGTCTTCGTCTCGCCTGTTTGGCGTCTGTCAGTCAAAGTTTTCCTCAATAAACGAAACGTTACCTCTCATACGATTTACAGCGAGTTATGCCCATCAACATAAAAGGGGGCCAAGCAAATTCGATGAGTTGATGTCGCAGGATTAGCATACAGTCTTGAAACCCCCTCAACTCTTCATTTAGAATTGCTAACAGGCATGCGTACGCGTTCTCAGTTTTTTGGTAATGCTTTTCTTCTTTCTTTTCGCAAGCTCCTGTGCCATGGCTTGTGATAACATAGATGCCTGCAATCATCGGACTCTCAGGCGATGGGGTGTGGCAGAGAAGAGCGTCCATGACGGGGGAAGGGGAGAGGGTGACGGGGCTGAGAAAAGAACGAGGTGTGTATAGGACATCGTAGTGCGGCACTTGACATGGGACCATAGTTGATACGAGTAGGAACGCTTTATCTCCTATCCTGCTGTTGCAAAGCATATCTAACGCAGACCCAACTTTTTTTTTCCACGAGACGTGTTTTCAAAGACGATATCGGCTTCGTCGTTGCTTCTGAAGCTCTTGATTCTCCCCATCGGCAACCTTGCTTCATAGAGCGATCATTCATTCTATTGACCGTGCTCGAGAGTTCGGAACAAGAGCTCCCTGCTATCAACACCTGCCGCCTTCATCGCCAGGGATTCATTCGTCTCATTGTCGGCTCGTCCCACCCCATTGACAAGGCTTTCTGCGCAATCTTCATCAGCGGGTTTCCACAAGGTCTAGAGTCAGACATCCAGTTGCTAATTCCATCCATTCCCGTAGGCATGGCCTTAAACAACGAACTCGTCGTCCGCTCCGCTTCGACACGCACCACTTTTGCTGCTTGTACGGATTCAATTACCGCCTCACAAACTGCGAAGAACTTTAGTTTCTATAGGCTACACGCCCACGCCTATACGCTTTCCAACTGTCCGCTGCTGTGGTTTCACCGGCCATGCCATGTCCAGCTCCGTCTGCATCCTGGCAATAGTCTCGGACATGAAGCGCTCCAATGCAGTTATAGAAATAGATGAAATTCGTATCGAATACCGATATAATCTTGTAGCGGCCTCGTCTTGATGTTCATCTTTTCTTGTTCTGACGCCTTCTTTACTACCCCCAAGCATCAGAACCGACTTCAACATGTCTTGACCGTAGGCCGTGGGTTATTTTTTCCTCGCCCTCTCTCTACGCTGTCCCGCGTTGTCCTCGAAAGAATATCACTTGCGGCTCTCTGGCCGCTTCCGATTCCCGCCCGTGCATGATGTTGCATCATTGAAGCGATAGCAGTATCCTCCTGTCGCATGCCAATTTTTCAAGATCTAGGACACAAACGAGTAGCGGCGATTTTTCCCCGTCCGTAACTATCGCGAAGGTCGATTGGACCGTGATAGCATCCCAGAATGCGGTCTTCTGTGACTGATGGAGAGTCAGGCCTAATACCAGAGAAGATTTCAGAATCTGCGAGGGACGTCGGAAAGATCCTGTGCTGCCCAGATTTCTTCTCCAGTTCCGTGTCGATCAGCAAAGTCAAGAGAGCAAGCAGACTGGGGATCGTGATCCGAAACTATAACATTTTCTGCTTATCATTACTGTAGAACGAGCGCGCTGAGAGATTCGGACACATCAAAAAACCCCTTCTGCTATAAGCGCTTTCACTAACCTTCGCATCAGTCGCTTTGTCTGCCCCTCTGTTTTTGGTCTGCGGAGTAATGTAGCAGGCTCCGCCAAAGATCAAGAACAGGTGCAGAAACGGACTGTAAGTAGCCACGCAAGTGGCATATCCTCATCCAAGCTGATCGGGGGGGAACGGACGAGGAAACAAGCCAAACGCCACCAGTATGAGTAGACACGGCAAAACCTCGAGTTCCCGATGATTCTGGAAGTCCATAACACGCACTAGCCATGCTTACGACCTTCAAATCGGAATCGACATTGGTTGCTTCCCTGCACCTGTCCTTCCGATGGAATCCCTCTGGCCACGAAAAGGCATGACATTCCATGGTCTTCTTCCCCTCAACGTAAACGTACGTCATGTCCCCTGACACGACCATCAAAATCAGACACGAAGTAGTTCAGGTCGACATGATCATCATCGAGCGGAACTACCCTTTCGGTTCGTCTTGGAATCGTGTTGCTAGAATGTACGTCAAAACAAACATTCTTTTGTCTTATGCCTGCCTCTGAACGGATCTGTACTTAAAAAAGAACTGCGGTATCATCAGTAGCCATCTCTGCGCTCAACACGGACGTGTCCCCATTGACTCTGATTCTTCTCCTTGCCATTTTATCCATAACAGCCCTTTCCCAAGCACTATCACCAGCCGAAAACAAAACAAAGCCCTAAAACAGCGTGCAACCTCTTGCGATTGGGCTCATGGCTTGACGGCGGCTTCTATCAGGGTGGTGAGGTGGGAGGCGAGGTCATCTGTGTCTGCGACATGTCTGCCGGGCCGTTCACCGACGCTCACCTGCACACCACCCGCGATGATATCATCCCTTTTCACGACCCCAACTACCTCGATCTGCACCATTCCGAGAAACAGCGCCAGCTAAAACACCATGCTGACTGACCCCGTCGTCTGCCCTTGACCAGTCTTTGTCACCTGTAGCTTGGTGATGGAACTTTGGCAGGGCACGCCCCAAAATCTTTCTTCTTCTTCAGATGTTTCCAAGACTTCTTCCATTAGGGCCGCCCCTTACAGTATGGATAACACATACCTAGCTCGGTGATCTCGTAATAACCCCTCGTCAGTGACATTCGCCTTCGTCAAGATACGGACGAGACTGCGATGGCACACTGCAGAGGTGCAAGAGAAGTTGGGGAGGGAACAGGTTTGAGCAGAGCGCCTCCGGCGGTTCACTTGCCACACGCTCACGCGGCGTGACACGTATGCCCGAGTTATAATACTGATCCATGGATATAAATAACTTCATTACAGAAATGAATCACATCCCGCAGCGAAATCAACCTTTCTGTAGCTACAGTACGTTGTTCTTTACGGTATCTTGGTTCACACACCCTATCGCATGAACAGGATATCAACATCTGTTGGTTACCGCTGGAGATTTGATACATTTCTCAAGGCAGTGGAATGGTAGTACAGTATGGTAGCTGGTGCGGTGCGTGTTGAAGGTGCGGGATGATGTCTGGCATTGACTACGAGTTAGTTGGGGTTTACAATAAATTAGTTGAGGACAAGGCAGCATGAGTTGGTCAGGGTGGAAAATACACAGATGCCGTTACTGTTCTCGAACTCATCGACATTCTTTTGATGTCTTTTCGCAATTCAGACCGCTCTCTACATGGAAACAATCATATAAGCCAACACTGCAATTGCAACTACATGACCGTGCCATATTAGTGAGTAAGTTTACTGTAGTCTCCAATTGACGCAAGACAGCCTCAGACCCATCCTCTCGCCTTTGGAGAATTCCTCCCTCCCTTGAAAAACATTTAGAATGTTCCTCCTGCGCGAAAAGCAGTCTCCAAGTCTGTCATTCACAGACACCGACTCATGACTTCTTGTCAATCCTCTACCCTCCCGGTATCAAGTGTGCTCCCGTCTCCACGTCTCAAACCCGCACGCTCTTGTCCCACGATCCAGATGGCACACGTCTTCTGTCCCCACTTATCGCAACGCTAGCCACGAAATGCGTGTGTCCAACTAACGAGGCCCCGGCTTGTGCTCCCGTCTCTACGTCCAAAACCCGCACGCTCTTGTCCAACGATCCAGATACCACACGTCTCCCGTCCTCACTAATCGCAACGCTTATTACCCCACACCTGTATCCATCTGATGCCTCCCTGACTTGTGCTCTAGTCTCCATATCCCACACCCGCACGTTCCTGTCCACGGATCTAGATACAACACGTCGTCCGTCACAACTCATCGCAACGCAACTCACTCCCGACCTATGATCGCAGAAAATTCTCATTACTTTCCTCTCCGATGTACTCCACTAATGGGGCAGAGAGCTACAGTTGCGGGCCCAAAGACGGCGCCGTAAGTCTATGGCACGTACTTCCTAACCCCACCTCACAACAATCCCTAGGCGCGCGCCCCCTCCCTCCCCACACAAACAAAAAAATATGCGAGGACCAGGTCTTGTCAGGGCGGGCCGTCTTTTGAGATGCAACGACAACAGCAGTAAGAGTTCTGGACGCTTTCACCATTGACCCCTTTTTTCTGCTGCATACTTTCTTTACTTTGCTTGCTTGCTCACTTACACGCCCTGCTAAAAGTCTCCTTAATTGGGGAGTGAGGGGAGGGAGGGGAGGGTGAACTCGTAACCAGTCTTCTAAAATGCTATGCTCGACTTGTACTACGGCAACAGATATGCACTTTCCGATTCTCTTTGAATGCAGGGCCTTTTGCAGACCAAAGGCGGTCATTACTACCTCTTCAGAAATCTTTCGCTGCTTTTCAGTGCCTTTCGTCTGCACACCTCTGACGCAGGCCTTGCATATGCCGCGAAGCCCACCCCCAGTCTCATTCTTCGTATAATTCACATTCCCTTTCCCTTTCCCTTTCCTTTTCTCACTCCATGGAAGTGGCGGCTTTCTACCAGACACCGCCTCATGAACAACATGGGGCACGCCATCGCAAAATTCATCAATGCCTTCTTGGACTAGAGCCAAATTATTATTATCTTCACCACCACCACCACTACCACCACCGCCGCAGTCACTGCCATCACCATTGTCAATACTATTCGTATTGCTATTCGTATTGCCATTCGTATTGCCATTCGTATTGCCATTTCCATTTCCATTGCCATTGCCATTGCCATTGCCATCGCCATCGCCATCGCCATTCGCATCACCATCACTATCACTATCACTATCACCACCATCACCACCATCACCACCATCCCCACCATCCCCACCATCCCCACCATCCCCGCCATCATCACCCCCGTCACCTTCGCCTCCCTCACCACCACCTTCACCACTGACATAGACCTCGCTGCATTCATCGGAGTCGTCTTCAGCCGTCCTCCCCAGTAGCTCGTCCACATCTAAATAGGATAAATATGATATGTAACTCGCATACATGTCCGGGATAATATGTGGATCAGCAATTTGACTCTTTCCCTCTCCGTGGTCCGTCACCTCACTGCAATCTTGACCACCCTCCTTCCCAGCATCTTCTGCGAAAGACACTCGTTTCCCCTTCCTCATGCCTCCGTCGAAAAAGGAACGTTGAGAGACAAAAGTTGAAACACGGAGAAGGGAATAAAGAATGACGAAGGAAACCAAGAGACTGACCCAATAGCACAAACACAAACACACACTCACTCACTCTAAACAACACGACAACGACAAGGACACCCTCCATCCCAGAAGATGTTCAGCCAGTGAAAAGAGAGTCACCGGCCGACGAGCACAAAAGTTACAATCTATACTTCACCCAGACATGCCATGCCAGCCACATTATATACCCATCCACTCCAAATTATCTTTGCACATACATAACATCCACTCATCCTCCTCACCGATCATCTCCTAATACCACGAATCCCTTAAACCTAACTTCTGCTAATCTCCCATCTGCTAATCCCCTTAATCCCAACTACCGCTACTCCCTTAATCCCCTAATCCCAACTATCGCTAATCCCTTAATCCCCCACTTCCCCGAATCCCAACTACCCTGGTAATCCTGGTAAACCAATTAAACCTGGTACACCCGGTAAACCAACTAAACCTGGCAAACCACATAAACCTGGTAAACCTGCTAAACCAACTAGACCAGGTAAACCTGGTAACCCAACTAAACTGGTAAACCACCTAAACCGGTAATCCAATTAAACTCGTAATCCACCTAAACCGGCAATCCAACTAAACCAGAAAACCGCCTATCCAACTTACACAACCTAAACCCCCTCCACCAACTAAACCACCCAAACCACAAAATCCATATATTCCACATATTCCACATAATCCACATACACCACCAAACTCACATACTCCACATAACCCACATAACCCTCCTTCTCCACCTACTCCTCCTATCCCGTAAAATCCTAATGTATAATTTATACGCCCTCTACCCCTAAGGTGAGGCAGCAACGGATAATATATATATATGTAAACATTGCCGTGAAGTGGGCCCGTACTGGGTAAGGTTATAAGAGGCCTCAATGCCTTTTGCGGCCACGAAGGGAACTTTTTCTATATATGGCGCGCGGGATCGCGAGATCAAACGTGACCATCCCGTGCGGCGACTGTTGTCCATGTGAGGGGCTTAACGACGCGGCTATAGCTGGCCGGGCGTGCGGGTCCTGCCTGCGACACGTGACCAGATGTTTGCCCAGGAATTTGTTGAAAATGCAGATGTGGTTATTGTAACACAAGAAACACAGCGACTGTGGCTACGTAGTTAACCAAGCTTTGCGGCAATTGTCCCTGACTATGATTTTACTGCAATGTTATAGGCCCAGTTTTGCGCTACTCTTCCTGAGTTCGATTCTCATCTGGTTTATTTGGGCAACGCAATATATTTGTTTGTTTGGGTTACAGTGGGGAAGGTATCTGCCTGCACGTTGTGTTGTGCGGTGACCTGGGCCAGGTTTTTGGCGCCCGTTGGTGGAGGGGAGTGGTCAACTTGTGAGCGCCTTCAAAGCAACACCCAAAAGCCAGCCCCTGTGGCTTGCTGGATAACGAATGTTGGCGGCACTTTTTTCAGACCTTGAAGTACGGCCATCCACAGCGTAGTCTTCCCGAGCACAGTACTCTGCTGCGGACTGCAGACGTAGTTCTTCCTTGAAGTCCATAGGTGACAAGCTCGGAGCCAACTACTATCGCATCGAATCCTGCTCTGTCGGGGATTATTTCTCGAGAATTCCACATTGCAAAGTCCAGTGATCATGCAAGTGATAAGCGTGCACATCTTCGCCATTGTCACATACGATTCGCAATGCGTAGCCCTTTCCGTCATGGGCTCTTCAGGCACTTCTTCTGAAAAAGAAAACTCAGTGGGGTCCAGAGCGACAATATTAACAAATTCGAATTAAAACATGTGCTGCATGTCCATTTTGGCCGCGCTGCTCAGAATCAGCATGAAAGATAAGGAACCCTCCCAAAAACCTTACATTTTTGAGAATGAGAAAGGCATTGAAGCTGGCTGCGAGTCTCACGGGTGCCTCCGGCTCACGTCTGACTCAATCATACAAGAAGGATACTGTAAAGGTCTCAAGGGTCGGAGAAAAGGGAAAAACTAATATCGTGCTCTGGTCTGTGTCGCCATAGTGGCCTCTGCATGTGGTATACACTTAGCGGCGAGCAATTGGTGAGCTCGAAAGACATCTCTCTGGACTCGAAAGACACTCATATTTGATAAGTTTGCATATACTTTTGATTAGTTCTCTAACACACCAATCGGCTGCTGTGGTTCGAGCGCACATGTCCCACAAATTATTTTAATAATTTTTGCATTGTCGTTCGATTCCCGTTGGGAGTATTATTAGGATAGGGATAGTCGTAAGAGGGCGGGCACGTTGGGGGAGGGGTAACAGGAGGACGGGAGCGAAGCGGTGTGTATGTAGATCGCGCGGATGAAATTGTAGTCTCATACAATATGTGGTCATTCAGGGCGGGGGAAGGAAAGGAACGGGCAGAGTAAGTCAGATCAGTGGTGAACCAATAGACGCGCGTCACGAGGAGCGCCAGCCAGTAGATGCGCGTCGTGGTTCAGGGGCCTGAATAGGGGAACCGCGATTGATATCGTGACAGCGACCAACGGGATCAATGACGGGACATGACGGCGAGGATGGCGTGCATCCGGCCAACGGCTGACGTCGGACGCATGTCTGCGTTTGTCGACGTCCATCTGGTATGATAAAATAATCAAATTTGGCCCTGTGCGCTTCATCAATTTTCCGGATTTTTTATAGCCAATGCGCACTCCGCCAGACCGAAGTAAATTTGCGCTTAATTTCGGCGCACCTGAACGGGCGTCTGTTTGGACATTCACATAGGCCCTGCCATTATATCTGCCTGCTGTAAGATGGCCCACAGCACGATACGTGTTGGGCATCTGACATGCTTGTCAGGCGCGGGACACGGTACGTGATAAAATTTGAAGTCAAAAATATGCCTTTGCGCCTATAATCGCACACGGCAAAAATTAAAATTTGCACATTGACATTTTATTTGCTGTGCACCGCCGACCGCAAAATTTGGGTCGGAAATTGCCAACAGCAATGTGGCAGCGCGTCAGCGCGTATGAGGGTGCCGCCGTGTAAATCGGCCTGAAACGTATTGTCCCACCGGAAAATTGGCGCTGTCAAAACCGCCCAGCGCCATACGTTTTGAGCCATATACCGTAGTCAGTACCAAAATCGCACATACGACGATTCAAGCCCGGACGATACGTTTTTTGTCATTACGTATCGATCCCGACATATCTGCCCAAAACGTACCGTCCTGCGGGACTGACGACGGAACTACACATAGGAAATGTGAATTCGAACCAAATGGCCTGATCCGTAGAAATGTTGTGGAAAAAGTCAAATAGGGGCCCACAATCTTCGAAATTGACCTCGAGGGACGTGCCTTGTATAGCGCTCAGTTTTGGGGGGTTCTGGCCACCTGCTTGGCCCGATCAATTTATTGGAAAAAAGGAGGTCTCGGGCCACCTGCACGAATAGTACCAGGGCGGGCGCGTTAGGGGAAGGGCAACAGGAGGACGGAAGGGGAGCGGTGTGGTTCTAGAGAGCGCGGATAAAATTGTAGTCTCATACAGTATGTGGTCGTTCAGGGCGGGGGAAGGAGTGGAACGGACGTTTGACGGTTCGGTTACGCGGGAAATTGTTACTGAAACGATTTTACAATCCACTCGCATTTCTGTAATTATCATCACGACCAAAATCGAATATTTGAATTCCGGTTGCCACCCTATTAGAAAAATCCATTCAGAAAACTTGCGCCGTAAGGTCTCTATCCTTTATTCTACATCTACAATTGTCCGCTTAGAAACGGTTTGCACTAACTAAAGTTGTGCTCCTCGCTTGTCCAATTTCGCGATATGATCAAGATCCAAATCGTCCGCAGACAGTTTAGAATGGGGATAGGAGAGAAATTACGAATTGCTTACCAGAATTGTTTTCCGTACCAGCATCCAGACAAAGGTATGATCGGTCGTCACACCATTACAACGTCATAGTGAGAAGATTATTTTACTTTTCAAAGCTATTCAAGGTTCTCTTGGTGATCTTTGGACTCTATTGTGCTCGACTGATGAGAAATCAGGGTAACTTGTGGAGAACCAAGGCACGAAAGACCGTAACACCATCCCGTCTGGCCCACTGATTAGGGGATCGCCGAGAAGCCACTTGGACAGCTGGTCAGGGAGTTTCACGTTCTCCAGTCTATGTATCGCTCTGCGCTTCTGCTTGCGGAGGGTCTGATTGTCCCGACAGAGCACAGCGAGACACATCATCTTCTTGAAGCGACAAAACTGTTTTCTGTATTCATCCGTCATGATCACGAGGTTGTCGACTTTGCGCAAACGCCACGAATGACAACACCTACCCGTGCCCTTGAACATAACACAATGTTTCACACCGTGTCCTGGTTGTGCACAACGCAAGCAACGATCACGATAACAAATCCAGTCCTTCTCATTCGCTGATCCGTCATGTTCGACAATACGCTGTGTAAAAACAGTGCACACAGGACAGAAATGCGGTGAAACTTGACTGCCGTAGTCTAAATTTACATGCTGCGCACTAGCTGCAGTGGTAGTACTCTTAGAGCCTGTGCTTTTGTTCCCAACATTCGCGGTGGTGGCAATTGGCTGAGCAAAAACCACGGGAAGAAACGGGGATACCAGTTGCATCTGCATTGCTGTGTTGAAAAGTATCGCAAAGCCCCATACCGCATTTCTGACATGTGTACTCAGGGGATGTACCGTCGACAAATTCATCCAACAGTCATGGACGACAGTTTGTGCTCTGCTCTTGCACTCCGTCCACTGTACCAACATATCATTACTCCAATCGTGCTCTTTCAAGGGAACGAAATCATCTTTCTTGAAAGAAACTCTGTCTCCTTCAGCGTCTCTCGAACCACCGGTGGTTCGAGAGACGCTGAAGAAGAAGAAGAAGTGTTGTGTTGAACGCAAGTGGTCCCGGCCGGGACCACTTGCGTTCAACGCAGCACTGGATGCTACCTTCCCATCACGCCCAGCTCTGCTGCTTTTCTGCATGAATCGGACGAGCATCCTCGGTTGTCCGGAGTGGATGACGATTCGCACAGTCGGAGCGTTGATACCGCAACCGAAAGCTGCAGTTACCACCATCACGTGAGCCCTTCCGTCCGAAGTGTCCTCCCATTTGCGCTGCATAACATCGCTGTCATCAGTGGCCATACCAGCGTGGTACTCGAAGCAAGGAGTTCCTGAGGTGAGAAGTGTCAACATTTCCGTCAATTTGTCACAGTCGTGCCTTGTGCGGACATAAACGATAGCCCTACAGTTTGCCGTACTGTATTGTTTCCCCAATTCACATAGTTGTTTCTCTACTTGGCGGAACATGGTTTCCTTCTTGACATTGATGACTGCATAGGGAATGTTCGCCCGATGTGGACATTCGGAGCACGCTCCAATCCGACATACCACATGCATCGGCAATTTGCCCCTCGATTGACAGTGGTGTTGTGGCGGTAAGACAAAAGCTGGGACTTCCAAAGGCTTCGGGCAGACATACTCGTAAAACAGGGCGAACGCATCTGTAAGCTCTTTCCATTACAGCACAAGGTGGGGCCTCGTCGATGAAAATTGCGTGAGGTCGTTTGAATGCGTGCTGCTCCTTCGTGTAGGTCTGATAACCCTGAGACAAGATATGTTCCGCACTTGCCATGATTACTCTTGCTCCTGCAATATCACGTGAGTTCCAAAGGGCAGCATGTATCTCGACATCCGAACAGCATCTCACGAGGTCTTTCTGCAATGCCATGAGAGGAACGACGACAGCGACGACCTTTTCAACGTGTGTAAACGTAGGAAGCATGAACGTCAAAAACTTTCCACCCTCAGTCGGGAGAACTATAATCGCATCTTTCCTACTCTTCATGCAGTCCTTCACAGCCAACTCTTGCATTGTCGATTTGCGTTCAGCGTCCTTTTTGTCAAGGACGTTTCGCATCTGGGTCTTGACATTAGAAGGGATCATAGGATCTGGACAAAATTTTTTTCTCGAAGAGTCGAGATCCTTCTGCAAGAGGCCTGCGCTTCGCTTAAGGCCAGGATTGTCTTCAAGCTGATCAGAGACAGGTTTGTGTCGGGGCATGATTGAATTAATTCTAACAGGAATTGTTCCATTCGGTCTATGCGGGAAATGATCTCTCCAAAGTCGCCTTGAGGTAAGGGCTTGTCCTCAATGACGGATTGAGTTCCTGTCTGTGAAATATCGTCAGATGGGCGACACGGCGGCCCATGCATGATGTAGTGCAGTGACCCTGTACTGTACGCCTGGCCACCGCGGTTGTGGGGCGGCGCTCCCCGCCTTTGACACGTGTACTGTGCGCGCTCACTTGGGAAGGTACCCCACGTGTACCACACGTGGACACACGTGTATGACAGTCGTATGACACGTACACGATACGTGTACAACACGTGTACGACACGTATACATACGTGGTGCCCACGAGTTTCTACGCTAATTAGCGTCTAATGCCAAGTGGCAATTCTAATGACGATAATTAATTATTAATTACCCATTTAGTAACCGACGCCGACGACGGCGCTCGGCCTATATAGGTCGGGTGTCAGAAGGCGTTACAGTAAAGAGGCATCAGGTGATCGGAGCCCATCTCTGGTAAGATCCTCTACGGTTCATATCTAGTTGGCTAAGTCTGGTACCTGCACCCTTCGTCGTCATCCTTTTTCTTGTTTTTCCTTTACTTTTTCCCCTATTTTCTACGTTTCTACGCAACCCTTCTCCTTCCTTCTTTCTTCTGTTTTCTTGTTTTGTTCTTCTTCGACGCTGTCGATAGCGGTCCGCAATACGGCCGCGACACACCCACTCCTTCTAGTTACTCGATCCCGACTTTCCAGCACGCGCTGACCGCGACTCTACCCGCGATTCTCGCGTTACCTCTGAGCTACCACGGACAGAGGGCCCCGAACACCCTGGTGGTGACTGGACATACCGCTTTCCTTCATAGCGAGATTTACGCCCTCGTTGGCGAGTGTGCCCACTGCACTACACATGAGTCCCACAGCATGATGCCAAATGTTGGAGGCTTGGCGATACCTCGCCAGTTCGGTAGCTGTCAATCTGCTCATATCCATGGAAGAGACCCCATAGCGCTGATGCGCAGCGCATTCGTTCTGTCCGGCCTGGTTATGAAGCACAGTGACTTGTCTCATGGTACTATGCTCATCCCAATCCGTCTGGAAGGGAAGGAAGTTTTTCACAGCGCCGCAATGGCACTGCCGATACAGGCTCGTGGTGAGCTCCATTTCCATAGCGATCATAGTTTCTTCAAAGTAGTGGCGAAGGCGGTCAACTGTTGCCCGTGGCCCTCGGCTGACGAACAGGTACTCTCTGTGCTGTGTGCCTACTGAATTCGCCACATTTGGCGTCAAATCAATGGCGGGAACCGCTGTCTCCATTTCTTCGTTCTGGCTAGCATCATGAATAAGTTGCACAACCGTCGCTTCCATATGCCTGATAACCAGTATGTATACCATTCCCAGTCCATCTGTATCCATGTCGGGGAAGCGCACCACCGGTCGAGCCACACGCCACGCATACTTCGGCTTATGTGATAGGAGAAGACGGTAAACAGCATACCACCATTGATAAATATGTTGCGTGGACCGAACAATGAATTGCAGATGCGCATTGCGCTGATCTCTGTGGCACGAGCGGGACCACCAGAGCAAGTTGGGAGCAAAACATACAAGTAACTCTCCAGCTCATCGCAGCATTTTAAGAATTCTTTTGCCGTGTCAGCAATGACGGTGTTGTCTGCATGCAGAAGAGTGGGCCTGTACTACTCTAAAACTTTGCCCGACCAGAATTCAGTCACATGTTTATTTGCATAGTGCGAACCAAACCAGTAGGAAGGGGTCAAAGCGATAAGGCTGTCCTGCATCTCCATACAGGAAGACCAGAAGTGTGGAGTAATCTTCGAACCATTCAACCGGTGGCCATCGAGAAGAATCCACGCCTTCCGTTGCAACCCTATCGACTTGCGGCCAAGCTGAGGTACGGACAACTCCACCACATCAATAACTCCACAAAGCATGCTTTGGGCATAGAATGAAGCCTGTCTTGACATTTTCGCCGTCTCGGAGGCGGTGACAAACGGATAGGCAGCACAGGACGAAACGTATACCATTGTCTGTGTTTGAGCCGGTAGCCTTGTTTATGTTGTCCCAGCCAAAAGTAGTGTCTTTGTCAGGGCACTTTTAGACGTCCATCACGACGACGCAGCAGGCGAAAAGCTTAATTGCTGCCATCATGGGTGGCATATCACTCGCCTTTGCGAAGCGAAAAGTCTTGCCACCGTACCCTGCAATCACAGAGCAGCAAGTACAAAGACAACTAGACTGTCATTGTGATCATGAAGGGGACTGAAGAGCAGGCTGTAGAGTAAAGAGTGCAACTGCTGCAGAGGGGATTGTTAGGATGGATTGCTGAACATCCCCTCGATTGCATTAATGATGTGTAGCGAGAAATGTGTGCGCATTGCGTTGCCCTCCTGGTACGAGTTCCGTACGAAGGCAATGAGTCTGGACGCGCGGGAGTCATAGTGGTCCATAGTCTTCTCCTCCACTGCTAGCGAAAGGGTTCAGTTCAGGAATGTATGTCTCTTGATGTACGTTTTCCTCTCAGTGATATTAGAAACACACTTGTGGTATTCGGGAACGAGTTTTCGAAAAGAAGATCGTTTAGCTTGGTCTTCCAGAAAGCAAAGGCTATGAGCCTTCTCCATCGATAAGTCACAGGCCTTCAAGTGCCTATCAAAGCGCATTACCGACAGGAAAGAGTCCATGGCCGAAACATCCGCACCCAAGTCAGCGGGGTTTGAGCCACGCACGTTCCTCATCGTGATGGACAGGATGCAAGATGTTGTAGTGGGGTCATAGTTCTGGAACACTTCGAAAAACTTGCGCTCGTTCCCGCCGAAGATCGACTGGGCCTTGACGCGACGAATATCCTGAACTGTGTGATTCGAGTACGGCAGGGAGATCATATACTAGCGGACTGTGTCAGTTTTCGGAGCGATATAACCACAGGTTGGACACTTCAAGCAGTCATGGACAAAGAGAATGTCTACTGCTGGTAAAACCTGACCAGGGACGTACATTTCATCAGTCGTTTCGATATACTTCTTTCGGAGACGGTAAGGGATAACGCCTTCCATACAGCTATTGTCCTTCTGCTCCTGAATCTTGGATTTTTCTGCTCTTGAGTGACTCCCTCGGTTTCTTCATCGCCAGGTCCACGGTGTGCCCCGTCGCGCATATACATCTTCAGGGTAGCAACTTCGTGGGCATACCCGCACATGACACCAGTACAGACGGCCAGGTCGAGAAGGCCGCTGTACACGATGATGAGATCGTTTGAAGTCATTTCGGAGCAGAAAAGGTTGTACTTTGAAGGTACGAAACAATATAACAGAGCTGTCACGTGATAAATGGTAGCCTGACGAGAGGAATAGCTTGTGAAAGGGCGAAGACAGATAGATGGGATGCGAAGGGATGGCTTGGGCAGGGACGAAAACAGATGAACGGGTTGCAGATGCACGGGAAATGAGAGAGGTGACCCGGTAACAGATAATTTATATATGTAAACATTGCCGTGAAGTGGGCCCGTACTGGGTAAGGTTATAAGAGGCCTCAATGCCTTTTGCGGCCACGAAGGGAACTTTTTCTATATATGGCGCGCGGGATCGCGAGATCAAACGTGACCATCCCGTGCGGCGACTGTTGTCCATGTGAGGGGCTTAACGACGCGGCTATAGCTGGCCGGGCGTGCGGGTCCTGCCTGCGACACGTGACCAGATGTTTGCCCAGGAATTTGTTGAAAATGCAGATGTGGTTATTGTAACACAAGAAACACAGCGACTGTGGCTACGTAGTTAACCAAGCTTTGCGGCAATTGTCCCTGACTATGATTTTACTGCAATGTTATAGGCCCAGTTTTGCGCTACTCTTCCTGAGTTCGATTCTCATCTGGTTTATTTGGGCAACGCAATATATTTGTTTGTTTGGGTTACAGTTGGGAAGGTATCTGCCTGCACGTTGTGTTGTGCGATGACCTGGGCCAGGTTTTTGGCGCCCGTTGGTGGAGGGGAGTGGTCAACTTGTGAGCGCCTTCAAAGCAACACCCAAAAGCCAGCCCCTGTGGCTTGCTGGATAACGAATGTTGGCGGCACTTTTTTCAGACCTTGAAGTACGGCCATCCACGGCGTAGTCTTCCCGAGCACAGTACTCTGCTGCGGACTGCAGACGTAGTTCTTCCTTGAAGTCCATAGGTGACAAGCTCGGAGCCAACTACTGTCGCATCGAATCCCGCTCTGTCGGGGATTATTTCTCGAGAATTCCACATTGCAAAGTCCAGTGATCATGCAAGTGATAAGCGTGCACATCTTCGCCATTGTCACATACGATTCGCAATGCGTAGCCCTTTCCGTCATGGGCTCTTCAGGCACTTCTTCTGAAAAAGAAAACTCAGTGGGGTCCAGAGCGACAATATTAACAAATTCGAATTAAAACATGTGCTGCATGTCCATTTTGGCCGCGCTGCTCAGAATCAGCATGAAAGATAAGGAACCCTCCCAAAAACCTTACATTTTTTAGAATGAGAAAGGCATTGAAGCTGGCTGCGAGTCTCACGGGTGCCTCCGGCTCACGTCTGACTCAATCATACAAGAAGGATACTGTAAAGGTCTCAAGGGTCGGAGAAAAGGGAAAAACTAATATCGTGCCCTGGTCTGTGTCGCCATAGTGGCCTCTGCATGTGATATACACTTAGCGGCGAGCAATTGGTGAGCTCGAAAGACATCTCTCTGGACTCGAAAGACACTCATATTTGATAAGTTTGCATATACTTTTGATTAGTTCCCTAACACACCAATCGGCTGCCGTCGTTCGAACGCACATGTCCCACAAATTATTTTAATAATTTTTGCATTGTCGTTCGATTCCCGTTGGGATTATATTAGGATAGGGATAGTAGCGATCACCGCCCTCGCTTGTGCAACGAGATTCCACTTCTTGACGAGCGACTTGCTTGTCGGCGTCCGCTGTGCGGGATCGTTTTCCTGTCTCCACATAAAATAGTAAACGGGACAGAACCCAAAATAGAAACAAAAAGGAGCAAAACACCCTAGAAAACAAGTGACGGCTCGTTATGAATCAGGGTGTGTGTGAGTCGCTCGCGTGCAGGAGACATGGAAGGGATTTGGGGAACGAGGTCGATCGGCGATGTCGGAGTGACAGCTACGACCTCCTTGAGCGTCCATCCTTGTAACTACGGGCCTGTCGCAGACAGTAATTCTTCCCTGCTCGACGAGCATTAGTCTGTTGATCTGTTAAGCTCAGTCAGCGTCAGGCCCGTTTGTCTGGACTTGGTCGCAGATCGACTTCGTGGTGGGTATCGTCGGCTGTGGCCGGCGAAAAAAATTTGCAGCAACTCCATCCCTTTCTTGATTTGGATTAAAATTTCGAATCATCTCCTGTGTCCCACATCTGCTCGCGTACCATTGCCTTGTGTCCCCTCGTAAAAAACCTCATGAAAATTTCCTCTCAAGTTCCTACGGACTGGTGCAGATCTCTGATCCAAACGTCACTTCACGTGCGCACCACTGCGACGCGTGATCATATGAAATATGCGCATTGTCTCCACCTGAGACTACAATAAATTCCTCATTTCTTGACAGGGCGACACTCGCAGCTCTGTCCATGTGCGCGGGGGCGACGCAGACTTGCTTATTTCACTTTCTCTCTCCTCCTCTTCATCTCCTATGATCCCTACTCCTATGACTAACCTTGTTCTCTAACTTCGCGCCGCGTCCCACAGTACCTATTCCGACTTCACAACCCTCTGACAGAGGCTACCCCGCTTTTGCGCTCGCGACTTGCGGCGGCAAGGGTAACTTTTCTCTTCGGAAATATCTTACAACTGCGCTGCGCGGTAATGATGCGACTGGTTCCCACGTCGCGTCCTTCGTCTTATATCCATACCATTTCACCTTGAGGATTAAGTCCTCATCTTGATACCCGTAATCGATGATCTTTTCTATCACGTACTCGGCGTTCTCATTTTCTTCCTCGCGTCTGGGGTTCATCTCTTCCCCCTCCTGAAGATTGTCCGACTCCTCCAACTCTTCTGAATTACTCGTCCTCTGTAGGTCTTGCGGTATCTCCGCTGACGGATTTCGACTGACAACATCTTCCTCGTCCTCTAACATCTGCGCTCGCGTGGGAGGACCATCCTCACTCTCCATCGCGGCGCGTTCTTGATTTCCCTCGCGTCCGCTGAGGAACTGTAGAGCCTGTCGTAGGCCTGATATCGGCACCTGTTCCATCGGACTTGGGGCCAATTCTACTCGATCTCGCGAAACGCGTTCCTCTTGATTGCCAATGCGATGACCACCGTGTTGCTATCTGATTGTTTGACGGCGTACGGGCCAGTGGCCACTTGTGCAAGTTTGTGTTTAGGTTCTGTAGCGGTGCCTTGTTCCTTCCAAAGGAACACATACCACCCTACAGGTATGTCGTACTTCGGCTGGCGAAGCCTCGCATCAAAGTTTCGCTTGTATCTGGCCTGTTCCTTGCGTAAGCTCTTATTCGCGGTCCTCATCAGACTTCCCAACCATCATTGCCACTTGAAGTAATAGGCTCGCGGGGAACTAAATCGTTCCAAATGCGGCTGCGCTGGCAGCGCGAGACTTCTCGGTGCCCGAGCTAATACCAGCTCGAAGGGGGCAATGTTCGTAGTTCAATGAACTTGTATGTTGTAGGCGAACGTCACAGAGTCGCTAAATAAATCCCAATCCTTCGGATCATCTCCGATATACTTCCGTAGCGCGGAGGGTATAGTTCGATTAAATCTTTCCACTTGGCCGTTGGCTTGCGGGTGTTACGTAGTCGTGAAGACGTTCCGAGTGCCAAGAATTAGACAAATATTCTGGAAGTACTTGGCGGTGAACTGCGTCCCGTTGTCGGACAGCAGCTTCACCGGGGGTCCATAAATGAAACCCCAGTTGTGTACGAAGGCTTGCGCAATGTGCGCAGCGGAAATTTTCTTCAACAGTACGGTCCGTACCAGCTTCGAATAGCGGTCGCTGATTACTGAAATGTACCGGTTGCCTCGACTTGTGGTGATAAGCTCCCCGAAGATATCAATCGCGACAAATTTCAGAGGAGCGTTTGGCGTAAACAGCTTCATCTCCTTCGCGTTCTTCCTGAGCGTCATCCTTTCTCGCGCGCAATCCGCGCAGTTCCTGGCTACCGCGTAGCAATCCAGCGCTATTATGGGCCAATAAAACGATCTTCTCAAGGTCTTATACAGTTTCCTGTCTCCTGGGTGCCCTGCTGATATAGCATGATGGCTCAACCCTAAGACACGGTCCTTCAGCGATTGTGGTATTAGCACTTGTACGAACTCCGCAGAGATTCGACATAACGTTCCTTCAAATTCCTCGGCCTCCGTTGTGAACGACTTCGTTCTTCGCTCTTCCATTTCTTCCTTGATTTTGTTGCAGAGAGAGTCGACGGCTTGGTCGCGAAGAAGCTCCTCCGGAGTGACGGCTTGAAATTGATCGAGCCGGTCCGGGACGGCCCCCCTCTCAAGAGCGAGGAGGTCGTCCAACTTGTCGAAATCGTAGTCTTCGGATTCTACAGTATCGGTCTGTTCGGCCATGAAGGACGGGATTTCGACGTCGACTTCATCGACTGTTTCTCCTACCGTTAGCAACCTCGAAAGAGCGTCCGCCTGGCTGTTAGCCTTCCCCTTTTTGTACTTGATTTCAAAATCGAATTCCGAGAGGCGTAGCCTCCATCGGATTACACGTCCACTTGGGTCCGTTACATTCATCAACCACCTTAACGAGGCATGGTCGGTATGCACTATGAAGTGCTCTCCATATAAATATGGTCTCAGGGTCTGGACGGCTCAAATCAGCGCCAAAAATTCCTTTTCTGACACAGAATAATTCTTCTCGGCTGCCACCAACGTTCTAGAAAAAAACCCGATGGGGTTTCGTTGTGCATCCGGGTGCTTTTGAAATAACGCAGCACCAACTTGATAATCACTTGCGTCGGTATTAACCGAGTACGGAAGGTCCTTCTTTGGTAACGCTTGCACCGTGTAGCATAAACCCCCGGTCGCGGTGGGGGTTTATCTAGGTTCGCGTAAGGCCTTTGTTAACGCAAGAAAGAGAAAATACACAAACACCAGAACGAACGGTGGCGGTGGTAGCGTGGGAGAGCGGTAGGCAACGGACGCTGACGCCTGCGCGTTAGAGCGGATCGACGCGCTCGACGCCCCGGGGCGGCGCTAGTTAGTGTTCTAGCGCCGACGGGCGGAGGCGGATCCGGCCCGCTCGCGTACGTGTCGCGACCGCTACCCGCGTTAGTTCTTGGTTAACGCGCTCGCGATAAGTAAACGCGTTTTGAATAAGCGGACGGGGTTAGACCTGCGGTGGAGGATCTGGTACCAAGCCCGTGCTTGTCTTTATCCCCCTCCGCCGCCGGTCGCCCTGCCGTTTAATATACAAGTAAATATTCTATCATAATATACTACAGTAGCTATCTCGCGACTTACGCGGTAAGCTCGTGCGCCTTACTCCAGATGGTCCTGCTGTACACGTGCACAGCGCACATATAGCGCGTACTTACAGACGCGTGCATACGCGCTGTCAGACGTGTAGAGGGTGTACAGTACCCGCCCCCAGCAGTAAATAATCACCTTCGCGATTATTCTACACACCGGTGGTGCTAAGATGGCCTCCTTGAGCTTGTGAAAAGCTCTTTCGCACGGTTCGTTCAATCTTTCCAGCCGGACCGGTTGTCCCTTCTTCAACAATTGATTGAGTGGATGTGCGATTTTCGCATAATGTGGGACAAACCAGCGGTATACATTACAAAGTCCCAGGAAGTTTCTGAGCTGTGTCTGCGTTTGAGGGTACCTCACTTGTTCCAGAGCGGCGGTCCGCGCAGCATCGACTTCTAGCGTACCTGGCCGAACGACGTGGCATAGGTACTTGATCGTTTCGACGAAAAATTCGCACTTGCGAAGCCTGAGCTTCACGCCTGCCTTCTCCAATACAGACAGTATTTCATGAACATGAACAATGTGTTCTTCCCAAGACTTGCTAAATATGATGATATCATCAAGATACAGCAAGCATGACTTCCATCGGAACGGAGAGAGCAGGATATCCATGGCTCTCTGAAACGTCGCCGGCGCATTGGTAAGCCCGAAGGGCATTCTTGAGAACCTGTAGAGACCCGAGTGACATGAAAAAGCTGTCTTGTCGTAGTCGCACTCGGGAATAGGAATCTGCCGTTATCCGGAAATAGTCTCCAACGCGGAGAAGACCTTGGTGTCACCAAGCGAGTCCAGGCACTCGACCATCCTTGGTAAAGGGTACGTGTCCATTATAGTAACCGCGTTTAACCGGCGGAAATCAACGCAAAAGCGCATCGATCCGTCCGGCTTGGTGTGGCATAACGGCGGTTCGTGATTAGATTTAGATCAGATCAATACGAACCACACACGCGCACACGTGCGCCCCCACGTGTACGGGGGACCCGCAACCACACGCGTACACGTGTAGGAGGGGCGTACCACCACACGCACAGTACGCGTCTCACACGTGTGCTGTCAGCCCCGACGGCTGACAGCATTACAGCGCGGGACGACCCGCGCTACAGTACGTTACTACAGCATACCGGTACTGTAGTGTTATGATAGAGGCATTGGATACATTAAATACGAGCGAGACCGGCGGCGGAGTAGGTGGACAAGCACGAACTTGTCCACGACCTACCGCCTAGGTCCGTCTTCAAGCTTAACTAACGAGCGCAATCCGCCTTCGCGCGCGTTAACCGGGACAAAGCGGGTAGGGGACAGCCGCGTACGCGAGCGAGCCTAGATCCGCCTCCGCCCGTCAGCGCTGGTACGTTACCCAGCGCTGCTCCGGGGCGTCGAGGCGTAGATCTGCCCGCGCGTACGCTCGTCCCCGACCGTCCCGCTCTACCACGCTACCAAGGCCCGCTTCCCTGTTTCGTAAGCAGTGTGTTCTCCCCGTCTTCTTGCCGCTTGTACGGGGTCTACGTCGAGCTAAGTATACACCTCTCTCTGTTGGGGGGTGTTATACTACAGTGGTCTGCCGATCTAGAAGACCCCGGAGTACGTTCTCCGAGAAGACCTCTTAGGCCCTCCGGGAACCGATCGCGTGGAGATGAGCCAAGAGTTTGAGCCTTCGATCCGCTCCGAAGTGGCGGATCCGAGTCCGGACACTGTGCGATCCCCATCCGCCCCGTCGGGCGACGGCGACGCAGGTCCTCGTGACCGCGAACCGTCGCTCGGATCCTCCGAGGAATGAGCGGCGGCGATGTTCGAACGCATAGCCGAATACATCGAGGAAGTCCGTACTTCCCTTCGGATCGATGTATCGGAGCATGCATACACTCGATGCATGGCCCAACTCCGCTCCCTGCGTGAAGGGAGGTTCGATAGAGTGGCGCAGTCCTTAGAGAATCTCCGAGCACTGATCGACGAGTTGCACTCGCGGATAGTGCTCGTCGAAGATTCGCGTCTCGTATCGCCCGGACCGTCCGGGCAAGGTCGTCCCGAGACGCCGACCCGTACGAGACGACCTGAGGACGTATCCTCCCCATCCTCCCCGTCCGCGGAACAGTTGGGTGCGTTCGCGCACCTCTCCGCCGAGCTCAACGCCACGCGTCGGCGTGCTCGTGACATGGAATGGACCATGGCCGCAACGCTGCCCGGTGCCCCCACGAGAGGGCCCGGTGGTACCGTACCTCCGAGCGCCGTCGCTCTGGACCGTTGGGGACCGGCTGGTGCCGACACTAGCCGAACCACGGAAGGCAACTGCCTTCCGACAGGCGCGAATTACGCGTCTGAGAACCAAGCACTGCCGCCTATCCCTGAAAGTAGGCGGCACATGGAACGCGTATCGTATCGCGACGACTCTGACCGTGGAGGAGCCGCCCGCGGATCCGGAGTACCGATGTTCTCCGTCGATCCCCGCTGGGGCGGCTACCCGTCGGCGAACTACGCCGAGCATCCAGGTCCAGTAGACGTTCGTACGCTACCGGTTACCTCCTTCGTCACGCTGGGTCCCGCTGAACCCGGACTCGAGCCGGTACATACCATGATCCAAGAGTTCAGCGCCGTTGCTCTACCGCTTGGATAAAACCTCGAGGCTCGTTACTTCGGGTGACGGGGGACGGATCTCGAAGTACGTCCAACGCTGTCGTGGGATCTGTCCCACGATGCGCAGCTTCGACGGTACCGACCCGATCCAGCTGCTGCCGTTCTTGAAGTATATCCGGATCACTTTCAACTCGCAACACCTGACCGAAAGTGTTGCGGTACGAGTCCTCGCGCACTTCCTCGAGCGCGACGCGGAGCGCTTTTATATGATTTATACGATGCGTGGCCCCCGCGCCGGCCAGCTCCACGACGATGTGAACTGGCCGGGGTTCGTGAATCAAGTCTTGAAACGCTACCTCACGGACGACGTGTTAGGTGAAGCGTACGACGCTGTCGCTACGGCGCGACAGCGATCGCATGAGACGGAAAGCACGTTTGCTGACCGACTCGAGACTGCGGCGTTCCGATGCACGGCAGTGTTGTCGGAACAGTCCCTCGCGCACTACTTCGTGCGGGGACTGGCACCGGCGACCCGTGCCGCAGTTTCCAAAACTGTACAGCGGCTGCCGAGCCGCCAGAAGACCGAACTTCCAACCATCCGCCGTATAGCCACGGCGGAAGGCACGACGTACCGCGCTCGGCGCGGTTTACCCCCGTCGGATACGAAACCGGCAGGGAGGGCTGGCAGGACTACGAAGTCCGCTGCAACAAGTTCGCTAGCCTCGACCCTCCACATCGGGGAGGATGAGTGGCAGGCCGACCCTGTCCTCATTACGCAAGGAGGAGGATCCGTGGGGCGACGACCCCCCTCACCGATGTCGATCGGAACGACATCGAGTTATGCGACCGCATTCACGGCCACTCCAAGAGTGGCAAGGGGTACGGACCCCCGGGTCGCAGAGCTCGACATCTCGAGTCGAGATGTAGGAGCCGAAGCCCCTCGCGTACCCCTCCTCACCGATGAGGAGGCGCGTAACGCAGCGACCTTCGCCTCAACGGATGGCAGTGCGTACGTGTGCTGGCTATGCCGTACGTACGGACACGCCATGTACGCGTGCCCGTTCCTGTCGCCGGGACAACGGATGTTCACGGCGTACAGGAACTACCGCTACCAGATGGAGACCAGCCCCAGAGCGCCTAATCTCCTCCAGCAGTCGGTCGGCGAGGGCCGCCCCCCGCGTTAAGGTTTCCCGAATCGTTCGGGTGGGGCACACGCTTCGCCCCACGCGGAGGCAGGTATCGTCGTAACGAACTCGATCGTCGTGATCGACCGGATTACCGCCCGTCGGACACAAGGTATCCCCGTCAACGAGGGAGAGGGGATCGAGACCGTTCTCGGTTACCCCAACAGGTACAAAACGCGATCATATACCTGCAAGATTGGGTTGAGGACCCGTATCCTCTACCCACGGAGGGGCGCGAAGGAGACCCGACTCGCCTCGTCCCCCATATCCCGCGACGACCGGAGGTCGCAGGCCAAGGTCAGGAAGTACCCGAATACTTCGCTGACGTCGCGAGGCCGCAGTGGGGGATTCGTCCCGACCCACGCGGCCAAGGACCCGAAGAAGACCTGGCCACCGATAGCCAGGAAGGTACTCAGATAGCACCGGTAGTTCAAAAAAAGGGTAAAGACGGTTACGTACACGAAGTCGCGTGAGCCGTCTTATCCCTACGAAATAGACCGGACCCCGCGTGCTCGCCAAGGACACGGGGGGTATTGTCCGATAAGACATCCCCCGTTTCCGGGAGCGAGCACAGGAACTCCTGCGGCGCCAATGCAGGAGAACGGGAGCGTCGAGGCCTCCGTAAGCCTGACGCTGGAGGAGAGCACCACCGGGACACCGTCAGCCCCGGTGATGCTGAGCGAACGCGATGGAGGTAATGCAGACCGAAAGGAGCACGTTGATCTCCTAGCTTCCGTGAGCCAGGGCCCACCGACGAACGGTCATCCGCGTATGGACCCGAGCACTTGGGGGGGCGTCACCGAGCCGCGGACGCCCCAAGAAACGCGTAGAAGGAAGCGCAAGAGGGGTCAACACCGAAAGCGAAAGCCCCGACGGAACGACCTCACCGATAAGGTCGCGTCTAAGATAGTGGATGGACTCGTGTGCCTCATGACGTCAAAAATATACAACGTCTTGGGCTCCGTAGCCACCCAAGGCAACGCGTTCAAGCCCCACACGATCGCCTTTGATACGTGTTCGGGGTACAACTTGGAGAGGAAGGCCGACCTTCCTCCCGACTGGACCCGCTACGTGATACGGGACGCGCCATTACCCCGACTGGCAGGCGCGAACAGTAACCCGCTCCGACTTACGGCCGTCGTCCATCTCGTTTTCAGGTTGCGGAACACGACGTTCCGCATACCTTTCGTAGTGGCCGAACAGCGCGCTGTTTCCGTCCTACTTGGGACCGCGTTCATCGATGCCCACGTACGCAGCATAGATATCGATTACCAGAAGCTCGAACTTCGCCACGGTGGCTCCGTAGCCATCGTCCACGGGAACGGGGAGCCGGCTCCCCCTACCAGGCGACGCAGACGCCAGACGAGCCGGCCGGATGTACGCGAGGAGGCCCCGCAGGCGATCCGAATCGCCCGCTGGGTTACCATCCCCGCGATGTCACAAGCCCGAGTGCGTGTGACAACCGCGGCGAGGGGCCTCGTGTTCCTGGAGCCCAAGCCCTCACTCCAACACCGACATGGAGTGAGGTTGAAGAATGGCGTCGCGGAGGTTCTGCCGAATCAGACCTTCGACGTCATCGTCGCAAACTTCTCGCAACGGGAGAGGCGGCTTCCAAAGCACACCGTCGTGGGATACGCGAGGCGCAACCCCCTCACCATCCTCACGCCCGAACGTAGGGTCGCCGAGGGGATCGCATACGAGCTACACCTGACCGACTTGACCGATCAAATCGGAGGGGTAGGAGTTGGCCGATCCAACTCCGATGACCAGACCGCCGCAGGTGACGGAGAGGTCGACACGGACGAATGGTCACCTTTATACCACGGGACGGCGGGGGGTACTGTACCCCCACAGAGTAAGGATGCCGAAAATCCACCGATGGATTGGGAAAAAGAGGTTGACTTGTCATACATCGAGGATGACAAGCTCCATGGCCACGTACTCGAGATGCTTCGTAGGCAATCGAGTCTGTGGAGCGGTCTGCTCGGAACTATCCGAGCAACGGAGCACTGCATTGCCCTCGAACCGGGTACGAAGCCGATACGCTCGATGCCCTACCGTAAGGGGCCCGCGATGCGCAAAATGGTGGCGAAGGAGGTCAACAAGATGTTGAACGCAGGGGTTATCGAACCCGCGAGCACCGAGTGGGCTTCCCCGGTGGTGCTCGTACCGGAGAAAGACGGCTCTCGTCGGTTCTGCGTAGACTATCGGCGTCTCAACGCGAAGACCGCAGCGGATTCGTATCCGCTGCCGCGTATGAACGACTGCATCGACTCGTTAGGAGATGCAGCCGTCTTTACGACGTTGGACTGCTATTCCGGTTATTGGCAGATCCCCGTCGCTCCAGAGGACCGGGATAAGACAACCTTTACGACGCACATGGGCACGTTTCGCCACCTGCGAATGCCGTTAGGACTAAAAGTGGCACCGGCCACCTTCCAACGCGCGCTGGATATTATTCTCTCACGCGTTCGCTGGCAAATATGCCTCGTCTATCTCGATGACGTTATAGTGTTCTCGCGTACGCACGCGTAACATGCGAAGCATCTCAACACTGTCTTGAGCTTGCTTGGGATTGCCGGAATCTCCCTCAAGCTCAAGAAGTGTAGCTTCTTTCAGCCAAAGGTACACTACCTGGGTCACGTCATCTCCCCAGGTAAGTTAAGGGTGGCGGACACCCCGGCCGATGCCTTCAAGACGTTCACGTTCCCGAGGACACTTACGCAAGTGCGCTCGTTCCTCGGGGCGTGCAACGTATACCGCCGATTCGTTGAGGGGTTCGCGAAGATAGCGCCTCTTCTGACCTACATGACGCGCAAGGATGCGGATCCTGACTTCTACAACTCCACGGAGGCCCAACTGAACGCGTTCGAGAACCTCAAGAGGTGTATGATCGCTACGCCGATCCTCGCGCTACCGCGGTACGGCCGTCCGTACATGATCGACACGGACGAGAGTGCCTACCAGCTTAGCTGCACACTGCTCCAGGAGCACGACCAGCCAAACGATTGGCGCCCCGTAGGCTATTGGTCCTACTCGCTGAACGACAGCGAGCGCAACTACGGCGCCACGGAACGGGAGTGCTTCGCCGTAGTGTGGGCCGTCCGCACACTACGGCCGTACGTAGAAGGAACGAAGCTCACCGTCCCAACGGATCACGACGCGTTGAGGTGGCTCATGTCCCTCACAGAGAGTTCCGGAAGACTCACCCGGTGGCGGCTACGTCTAGCTGAATACGACTTCACCATTCAGCACCGCCCCGGGCGCGGGAATCAGGTGCCCGATGCCCTGTCACGCCTGGTGTCGCCTCGTGTCGCGGATGACCCTCGCCCCACCGTCGAGGTGGATGACGATATTCCCACCTTCGACGGGGGTACGACCGTTCGAGACGTATCGAACGAGCTCGCGGATCACGTTTGTACCACGAGCTGTGACCATCAGGCCGTACATGTCTTCGTGACGACACGGAACCAAGCCGGGTCAAGGACGAGGTCGCGTGTACGAACGCGCGACGAACCGCGAGGCGACGACGAATCCCCCGCTCTCCAAGGACCCACTTCGTTTCGGGAGGAGATCGACGAGTTCGACGCCACCGACATCGAACGCGCCGAAGACCCCGAAGCCGGCGCGCCCGACTCTCCGGTCGCGCAACCGCAGGACGACCTCCCGGCCCCTCTTACGATAGAGAAGATAGCCGAGGAGCAACGCGTGGATGACTTCTGACAAACCGTCTTAGCACGATAGTCAGAGTCCCGGGACTCCGCGTTCTTCGAGGACCACCAAGGGGTGCTCAAACGGAGACACCCCTTTGATCCTGATATCGTCCAGGTGGTGGTACCTCGGACGCTCCGCGCTATTCTTCTCCGCCTGTGCCACAAACCCGCCATCGCGGGACACCCGGGCCAGAATCGTATGTACTTCGCCCTTCGACGCGAGTACTACTGCCATCTCGCTGCAGATGTCGCTGCCACGGTGCGAGGGTGTCGGACCTTCGCGATGAACGGGGTCAAGTTGCGGAAACACCTCAACCGTTTGAGGTTGTTCCCCGCCAAGCGGCCACTCGAGAGCCTCGCGATTGACGTCTTGGGTCTGCTCCCGAAGACGAAGGCAGGGAACGTTTCCTCCTCTTTATCACCGACCGCTTCACTAAGTTAACACAAGTTGTCGCGCTTCGAACAGTGACCGCGTACACTGTCGCGACAGCATTCTGTGACGCGTGGGTCTTCAAATACGGCGTTCCGCGTTCGCTGTTGTCGGACAACGGTCCTCAATTTAACGCGAAGGTGTTCCACAGCGTGTGTCGCGTACTGGGGATGACTAACTTATATACGTCCGCGTATCATCCCCAGACGAATGGACAGGTTGAACGTTACAACCGGACTATCGCGTCAATGCTTCGGAACTACGTCAACGAGCATCAGAATGATTAGAACTTGTACGTGGGACCGCTTACGCACGCGTACAATTCCCACGTACACCGAACCACGCGTACGACACCCTTTGAGCTCGTGCTCAGCAGACCCCCGCCGGAGTTCTCTCTTCGAAGAGCCGACTGGGACGCGCCCCCTCGGGGCAAGGAAACTCAACGCGCAGAGTTTCTCAAGACCTTTGACGAGACCATCTAAAAAGCTTACGAATGCTTGCATCGTACGCAAGCCCGCTACAAACGCGACTTCGATAAACGCGTACGAAGGATTAACACGCGGCTCAAGTCGGGGGACTACGTGTACCTCAACCCGACCGATGGGGCGAAGACGTCGAACAAGCTCGCGTCACCTGCGGTTGGACCATACCGCGTACTGGCTAACGACAAACGAACCATCACGATGGACCGTGATGGGGTGACGGAGCGCGTCTCGGCAGACCGCTGCGTGTACGCGCCCCCTCCGACGGACTCGCCACGAGCAAGTGCAACAACCCCAGACCTTGCCGACAAGGTCACCGAGGGCACGCAGTACGCGGTCGAGCGTCTGCTCAAACATCGCGTGGTAGAGGACGGAACCACGGAGTTCGTCATCAAGTGGGCTGACTACGACGAGCCCACTTGGACTGTACGAACACATGTTCCTGAGGAGCTAGTGTCGCGATACGCGAAACGACTGAGAACGCGTACAGGCAGGGAACTCACCTCCGAAGTGAACGCGTTCGTTCACTCTTGAGGAGGGGGCCCCCGGCCGCTTCGTCACCGCGTAATTAACAAGCTGCGGTTGGGAACAGATGACGCCTACGAACGGACAAATGTACCCAACCGGGGTGGCAAACGAAGGCGCGTGACGCCAAAATTTATTGGCCGTCAAGCTCATCGGATACGACAGACGTCGTCGAGAAGACACGAAAAACGGAGACAGTACGGACTGTACAACAAAAAAGGCAGCCCTGTATCAACGGGAGGATACGACCTTCGAAGAAACGCGAACGCGTCACGGGAACACCCGCCGATAGGGTGCTCGAACCGGAAAACAAGAACGACGCCAAGACTTATGGACAGTCCAAGCTCACTACGCGACACATCAATACCAAGCGGCACGAACCGCTGGAAACGCAATGTGTTGCGTAGTCACCAACGAGAGGCAGGAGGGCGACGGCACCCCCTAGCCAAGAAATGACGCGAACGGTCGCGACGAGCTCCACTCGTAGGGAGACTCACGATCCTGCGACCGCGCACGACCAAAGGAGTACCGATGGGAAAAGGGGAGGTCTACAAGAACTAAAAAGCCGCGCACGTCGCCCCAACCCAAAGTCAATCCGTTACTACGTACCCGAAATAGTTTGGGGAACGGACCAAAAATAGGTGAAAAAATACGGTCCGAATGACACTGTATGGCAAGCCACCGCCGCCCCCGGAAATAATCAAAACAAGGGAGGGCGTACAGTAGGGTACGACGCACGTGCACGCGTGCGCACGTGCGCATAATACGGACAGGACAAGTGTCGTCAGGGGCGACACTCAATTTCACAGCGGAGATCAGCGTGCGGAACGCACTGCCCTTCGGTGGGGTAAGAACCACACCGCACGGAGGAGGGATAGGAGCGGAGTCCCCAACCTTTCCCCCATGCCTACATGCCGATGCGGTCGCGTTCGGGCCGCCCGAGGCAGGCTACGACGCAGATTCAACGGCTCGCCGCACCACCGCGCACGCGTCAAGAAGGACTCAAGCAAGGCCATCGCCGGGCGACCGTCTTCGGGCCACGAAAGGTGGCTCTGGCCTTACCTCCGCGGGCCTTACGGGCGCACGCGCACCCGCCTTACCGCAGGCAGATGGGGGAAGTGCGCCCACGCGAGGCGGCCGCGCCAGCCTGCAGGGAAACGCAACAAAGGAGCTCGAGACGCTACTGTCTAACGTTTGTTCTTTTTCCCCGCGAGCACGTGCGCAGAGACCAGGAACACGGCGCATCGCGCCCGCGCACAATGTCGACCGAACGGACAAATCCGTCGCTCAAGACGAGACCAAGTACGGCGCTTGCTCCGGTCCCAACGAAAACCCGCACGGAGCGGCGCGGAGACTATCTCGTCGCCGACTGCGTCAGAAGCGGGCGAAACGGAAGGGGAAGAGGGATGTCGCTGAGACTTTGAATGAGGAAACGGTGGGAATGAGCTGAAGCCTCAATTGGGGAATGACGTCTCCCCCCCACTGCTCGAAGACGCGTGCGGATCGCGCTGCCCGCGCCTTCTTCTGAGGACGCTCCCCTCTAGGGGAGCACGACTCCCCCCTCTTTCTTTCGGTACGCAGCGTCGTCGGCGCACCCTCTAGCACCGCGCGCGCACGCATCAAGAGGACATGGGCCAAACCATTGTCGCGAGCCCTACCACCCCTTCGCCGTGCGACTGGGTGACGCGTTAGCACACGCATACACTGAGTCCCCTCGAAGCCTCGATAGGCGAGGTACGCGTGAATGGGGAGGCTTAGTCGACCGCGAAGGGCAACCCGGCGCGATCGGCGACACCGACGCGTAGAGGAGCCGAGGGACGAGATTCGAGACACGCGTTCAGAGGCGAACCGACGCCCCGCGGCTCCCTTCGAACGGGAGCGGGACAACGCGCGGTTAGGACCGGTGAGAACGCTTGGCGTGGCGAAGGCTCCGGACGAAAACCCGGGACCCCTCTCCCACCTCATCGGACGGGGTGGGATGAAGGAAGACGCCGAGGGCGCCACACGGACCCGCCCCGCTCAAGAGATGGAAAGGTGAGATCGGGACAGGACACCTCGCATCGACGACGGGCCAGGGGAGGAGTTCTACTAATTTACGAGGACACCGACACGGAGAGAGGGAGCTTCGAAGCTTAACTGACGCGATCGAGGGTGAACCGATCTTCCGCGTTGCCCCCCCTCTGGTGGGGAGGGACGGAAGGCAGTCGTAACTGCGGAGACTGCGCAACGCGGGGAACGACACGAACGTCAGCCTCAGACTCCCTGTCTACCTCTCCGGAGATTGGGGAAGGGGGGACGCGTAGCTAAAGACCCAAGCGGGGGGAGAAGGTGCTACTAGTTTACGAAGATGGAAGAGCCGAGGACGGAACCTTGGAGTCTAATAGGGCCGCCCGATTAATGGCTCGGGCCATCAGGCGTCTCGGCCGGATCGGAGACGCGGGAGAGCTGAGGACAGTAGCTCGGGTGCTGGGACACCTCTGTCCTTAGCTCCTCCAATGAGGGCATGGTGAACTAACTGTGCCGTGGCTAGGCGCGGGCCGACGCGCCATGAGGGCCACCCTCCCCAGCGTGAACGGAATTGTATCCTTATCCGGCGTAAGGGTCCGGCATTATGGGACGCGACGCGGACGCGCCAGAGTGGCGGGCAAGCGCGACTCCTCGCTGTGCCGCTGCACGGAGTTCGTCTCGCTCGCGGCGGTATCGGTCACGATCCGCCATCGCCCGGTCGAGGGCCTCAAACTGTCGAAGGGACGATTTAGTGAAGTCGTCCAGGGCCTCCCGAACGCGGGGAAGGTCCGCCGCATGGGCTTCTCGCTCTGCATCGATACGACTCGCTTCGGCGCTGCGCGTAAGGTACCAGCTCGCGATGGTTCTTAGCAGCCCACCGACCTTCCAAACGCGATGGGACGCCGTACCGAGGGCGCGAGTCAATTCGGGAATCGCCGAGATATCCCCCGGCGACAATATGAGCTGCGGCGTCGCGGAAGAGGGCAACAGTCCTTGCCGTGCCAAGTTCAAAGGGGGTACAGGCGGAACCTCCGACGCGAATTGACGAAATACCCCGGACGTATTGGGTGACTGTAAGTGGGTTAAGCGCGACGACACGAAAGCCGAGGTGTCGTGGTCCACCTCTCGGTACCGCTTTCGCTGAGCCTCGCGACGGGCGGAGCCCACACCGGCCACTCTCCCGGCGACGGTGGGCGAAGACTGGGGAGAGGCCGGCTTCGCTACGAAGGACTCGGACCGCGCGTCGTACAGTAGAAAAGAACTTTGCTCGACCGTGGTGTAATCGGTCTACGGGCGCCGCGTACGCTCGGGCACCTGGCACGCGCGATGCATGAGTGAAAGTACGGACGCGAAGCTCCACGTCGCGTGTTTGGAATGCGTCTCTAAAGGATGTAGGGGCACGTCGGGGAGGTCGACGGCGACCCTCCCAAGAAACGCGAAGACCCCGATGGGTTGGACAAACACGCGACGGTTGACATGGACCTCGGTCATAAACGCCCTCCCTAGGGCCCATGCCCACTCACACTCGACATTGTGCATTAATTCAGCGTAGGCCCGGTGACAGGGGTCGGAGCACGCAAACCCGAAATGCTTTAAGGCATATGGAAGGTGCGGCTAGACCCCGAAGGATGGAAGGGACCTCTGCAGCGTCTCTGGCAGTTCGGGGAAGTCCCTTGCAGAGATGCCGTGCTGAAAGGACGCCGATCTAAAAACGCGACCGTCCTCTTCCTCGCGATGGCGGTATGTCGCCCTATCATGGGGCGACACCGCAATAGCGTGAAGCCGCATGAGTGAGCTAGCGGATTCTTGCAAGGCCACGCGGGTCTTTGAATACGCGTACGGTCTAGGGCTAACGAATAGCTCCTTCACTTCCGAGAACACGAAACGCCGCCGGCCGTCAGGGAGACGACCGAAAAAGTGTTCAGATATACGGTCTACATACGAAACTTCACCGATGCTGTACGCGAAGGACCTGTCCCCGGGGATCGCGTCGGGGAGTTGATACGAGACTCCCCCGCCTTGACTCGTCAACCTCTCGAGGACGAAGCCGGCCTCGTCCACAAGACCCGCCTCGTAGATGCTTCGAACACGCATGAGGTCGGCACGCATGGAGTCGCGGGACAGTAGGTCGGCAAGCGTGATCCCCAATCGGGTGTGCCGACGCCACCGGAACCGCAGTCGCTCAACCGGTAACGAGAGCGAGCGCTCCAGAGGAGCACCAAACCACTGCGTGGTGTCGTCGGCCAACTCCGCGCTGTCGTCGAGCATGCCCCGACACTTCTGGGGCAGGGCGCCGGGCTGTCGGCAGCTCCCCCACGCTCTATAAGACCCACTGCGTGGCTCGTAAGCCGCATTACCGGGCTCTGCATCCGGTGACCTCACGGAAGCGGACCCGTCGGGGACCGCTCGCGCGGCTTCTCCTCCCTTCTGTACCGCGCCCATCGAAGAGGCCGGACGGAATGCAACCGTTGACGCGGACCCGGAAGGTTCGCGCGACTTTTGGAAAGGCGGCAACGCGGGCGCCGCGGAAGGAACGAACCCCTCTACGCGAAGGGGAAGCGTAACGGAGATCCCGCTAGAGGCCGGGACGGATACTGTACGCAGGGGCCTGGACGCCCCAGGGCGCTGTGGAAGTGCGAGGGGTGCCACGGAGGAACCCTCCCATGAAGGGGACAGCGGGGAGTCGACAGCGGGATGACCCGCGGGAGGAGGAGACATGAGGACCACATGGAAGCCCGCGTACGGGCGAGGAAGGTGAACGACGTCCGCACCGATGTGCGGGAAGAAGCCGATGTAGGCGAAGGAAAGGGGTGCGCGGATGAGGACCGAGACGCAGACAGGGGAGAGGCGATCGGGGATCAACGCGGGGGGATGCGCCCTATAGCGGGGGAACAAGGCCAAGGCTCCGGAAGCGACCGGGTCGGACATGGCTCTCTCACTCCTCAAGGGTGAACGCGGACGTTCACTCTTGAGGAGGGGGCCGTGTGGCATAACGGCGGTTCGTGATTAGATTTAGATCAGATCTATACGAAGCACACACGCGCACACGTGTGCCCCCACGTGTACGAGGGACCCGCGACCACACGCGTACACGTGTAGGAGGGGCGTACCACCACACGCACAGTACGCGTCTCACACGTGTGCTGTCAGCCCCGACGGCTGACAGCATTACAGAGCGGGACGACCCGCTACTACAGCATACCGGTACTGTAGTGTTATGATGGAGGCATTGGATACATTAAATACGAGCGAGGCCGGCGGCGGAGTAGGTGGACAAGCACGAACTTTTCCACGACCTACCGCCTAGGTCCGTCTTCAAGCTTAACTAACGAGCGCGATCCGCCTTCGCGCGCGTTAACCGGGACAAAGCGGGTAGGGGACAGCCGCGTACGCGAGCGAGCCTAGATCCGCCTCCGCCCGTCAGCGCTGGTACGTTACCCAGCGCTGCTCCGGGGCGTCGAGGCATAGATCTGCACGTGCGTACGCTCGTCCCCAACCGTCCCGCTCTACCACGCTACCAGGGCCCGCTTCCCTGTCTCGTTAGCTGTGTGTTCTTCCGGTCTTCTCGCCCCTCGTACGGGGTCTACGTCGAGCTAAGTATACACCCCTCTCCGTTGGGGGGTGTTATACTATACTTGGGCACCAACAAAACGGGCGACGCCCATTCTGACTGCACCGGTTCAATGACTCCTGCTTCTAACATCTTCTGCACTTCTGCATCTTCTACTTCTCGAGTTTTCGGTCCCGCTCGATACGGGGCTTGTGCGATGGGCCTGGTCTCCGGGGCCAACTCAATCCGATGGACCGTGGTGTTGATCTCTCCGAGAGTCCCGTCCGACATGCGTGAGTACTTCTTCTACATCTGACGGAATCTTTCGCGCAGCCGGTCCGGGACGTGGCTCAGGTCGAGTTCCTCCACGTCCGGCGGTGAGGGCTCGATCCGTCGTTCCGGCTTCGTAGATACCGTTGCGGAGAGCTCGCCCGACCGTTCCGCCAGCTGGTCCTTGCGGCTTTGTTCCGACGATGTATATCTTCTGTCGCCCTTAGGCGAATTGTAGAATCAATAAAATTTTCTCTTGTCCTCTCTTGAACTCCAAGCACTTCTCTGAATGTAGTCTTGCTTTCCAACACGGCCCTTGGGTGGGGTAGAACCTCTGCTACCACTTGACCCTTCTGAACCCTGACAAGATACGGTCTAAAGTTCGCCACTAATAAGCGAAATGGTCTGTCAGGCTCTAATTGAGCCACCCCGTTTGAACTCACCAACCCATGCTTGTCGTACAGAGGCGAGTAGGGCTGGACCACGACGAGGCCGTTTCTTTTTGAAACATATTGGATTACTTGTCGCGTCCCTGGTTCAATCGTCGTTGCCTTAGCCACTTTCACCTTCGGAGATATCCTTTCCCGTTTTCCATCTTCCTCGTTCTCTCCCTGAACGAGAGTCCGTTTCCCTTTTCTCGGCGAGAATTTTCGCACAATCGGAACCGCCGAAAATTCCACAAACTCCACCTTTTCCTTCCGGGGGTAAATAGCGTCTACGAACCAATCACAATAGTCCGCGCCTAGAATTAGCGGCACGGCGAGTTTCTCCCATACTATAAATCCGGCAGTTGCCGCAAATCGTCCAAGCCTCACAGGCACCTTGATCGTGCCAAATGTGCCAAGCGGCCTGTTATTTGCATCGCCGATGTCTTGCGTACCCTAGCAACCCTACTGTAGGCGTTTGTAGGGCACCCGCAGTGTGATCAGGGAATTAGGGGTGCAATCGTAGTATTTACCTAGTATTTACGTATTGTGTATGTAACAGTAGGTAGAGTAGGGCGGAAATCTGGGTCAACCGTGCAGTGCTGTCGTATCACATGCAGAGTGCCACCGCAGTAGCATCCCCCCGCCGTTTCTTGTGCGGAGTGCCACCGGAGTGGCCTTCCCTCATCTCGTAATAGCTCGTCGAATTCCGCATGTCGGGTGCCGTTATTCTTCGTCTGCAAGAAGCCCACTGGCTGGTGGACCGTGATCCGAAGAGCGCCGTGAGCTGAATGGCCGTCAGCTAATACTACTTCGCGTGCGGCAAGACCGAGGTCGTGCGCCGGTTTCTGCACGAGGCTACTACGCTGGACGCAGGCTTGGCACCAGCGTGCGTCGCCGTGGGACATGCGTGCGGCCTCGACCTCGATATTTCGCTAAGCCGCGACGCGCCATCCTGCGTCGCACGCTCTCCATCCTCTTCGTCTGCTGCCTGCTCCACTCTAGCGTCCTTTCCCCCCGCGCGCACCATGCAACACCCCCCGCCCCCGCAATCTCATCGCCGCCCTATCCCCTACCGGCCACCACCCGGCCACGATCCCCCACACGTGCGTGGTCACCCGCCGTCCAAACGCCGTCCAAGTCGCCATCAGGCACGGCGGCGTCGGCAACCAGCTCTACTTCCTTCTCTACGCCCTCGTTCTTGCGCGCCCCGCCCACGTCGATCTCCTCCTCCCCTCCCTCCCCAGCCGACAGTTTAGCAAAACTACCAACGTCACCTTTGATCGTCGATCTGTCTGGAAAGGCGATACAATCTGGTCCATATTTGGGAGCAGCATATTCCTTCGCGCGACCACTGCCTGTCACATCCTCAAATCCTGCTCCAGTCGTCCACGCCGCTGCAGTTGCTTAGATAAATCCTGCAATCCCCTAGTGGCATTCGAAGCCAACTCCCGTGCTAATACTTCCCGGCTCTCAGGCTGCGTCGAAGCCTTCCTTACAGGCCACAATCCATAGCGTGAAGCCCTTCGCATTAATATTTCCCTCCTAAGTAATTTATATTTCTACTGTGCCCCACAGGACAGACCTCCCCCTCACCTCCAACAAAAAGTTGTAGACAGATTCAATCCTTCTCCCCTTCGATACACCCTCCTTTCCCCTTGTTCTGCCCTCCATTACTTCCGGTATTAGGAACAACGTATCTCCACTGCTCTTCTTTTTCCCTCGCGCAGACACGGCCGTGTGGCATAACGGCGGTTCGCGATTAGATTTAGATCAGATCAATACGAACCACACCGGCGCACACGTGTACCCCCACGTGTACGGAGGACGCGGGACCACACGCGTACACGTGTAGGAGGCGCGTACCACCGCGCGTACAGTACGCGTCTCACACGTGTGCTGTCAGCCCCGACGGCTGACAGCATTACAGCGCGGGACGACCCGCGCTACAGTAAGTTACTACAGCATACCAGTACTGTAGTATTATGATAGACGCATTGTATACATTAAATACGAGCGCAACCGGCGGCGGGGTAGGGGGACAAGCACGGACTTGTCCACGACCTACCGCCTAGGTCCGTCTTCCAGCTTAACTGACGAGCGCGATCCGCCTTCGCGCGCGTTAACCGGGACAAAGCGGGTAGGGGACAGCCGCGTACGCCAGCGAGCCTAGATCCGCCTCCGCCCGTCAGCGCTGGTACGTTACCCAGCGCTGCTCCGGGGCGTCGAGGCGTAGATCGGCCCGCGCGTACGCTCGTCCCCGACCGTCCCGCTCTACCACGCTACCAGGGCCCGCTTCCCTGTCTCGTTAGCTGTGTGTTCTCCCCGTCTTCTCGCCCCTCGTACGGGTCTACGTCGAGCAGAGTATACACCCCTCTCCGTTGGGGGGTGTTATACTACAGTGGTCTCCCGACCTAGAAGGCCACGCGATTATTGCGAGAAGAATATCGTTCGGATCCGCGTCCGCGCGCATCGAAATGGAAGAAGGAACCGCGAACTCGATTCAGACGGAACCGGCGAATATGGAGTCAACTGCGCGCCGCGCCTCCGAGTCAGGCGCGCTGCGCGCCCCCTTCGGCGGCGGCGCCGCAGGTCCTACCGACCGCGAACCGTCGCCTGGGTTTTCAGAAGGACGCGCTCGCGCGATGTATGACAGGATCGCGGAATACATCGAGGACGTCCGGACCTCGCTCCGAATTGACGTCTCGGACGCGGTGTATACGCGCTGTATGGAAGAGCTACGCTCGCTTCGCGAAGGAAGGTTCGACCGCGTCTCCCAATCCTTGGAGAACCTCCGAGCGCTAGTCGACCAGCTACAGAGTCGGCTAGCGCTCGTCGAGGATTCGCGTCTCGATTCCCCTGTCGAGGACAGGGAAGGCCGCCCTGAGAGGTCGGCCTCATCAAGACGACCCGACGCACAACCCTTCCCGTCGGCGGAGCAAATACACGCGTTTGCCCATATGGCCGCGGAACTCAACTCGACGCGGAGACGCGCTCGCGAGGTGGAACAGACCCCGACCAACAGGTCGCCCGGGGCTCCTGCGAGGGGGCCCGGTGCCACTGTTCCCCCGATCGCGTCAGACGCACCGGAGTTCCAACCGACGGGTGCCGGATCCAGTCGGTACGCGGATGGCCCAAGACCACCAATGGACGCGAATGTCGCGTCCGAAACCCAAGCCCTCCCGTATGTCGCCGGAGACATACGGGGGATGAGACGCGTACCGTACGCGGACGACCAGGACCGTGGAGGAGCCGCCCGCGGATCAAGAGAACCGATTATCTCTTTCGATCCTCGCTGGGGCGGCTACCAGCCGGTGGACCTCACCGCGCATCCCGGTCCGGTCGATATCCGAACGCTGCCCGTCACCCCTTTCGGGACGCTGGGACCCGCGGCACCCGGGGTTGCGCCCGTCCATACCATGATACAGGAGTTCAGCGACGTCGCGAACTACCGCATGTATCGGTTGGACAATACGTCGAGGCTCGTTACCTCGGGAGACGCGGGACGAATCGCGAAGTACGTCCAGCGCTGTCGTGGGATTCGACCCACGATGCGCAGCTTCGACGGCACTGACGCGATTCAGTTACTACCGTTCTTGAAGGATATACGTATCACCTTCAACGCGCAACACCTAACCGAAGGTGTTGCCGTCCGCGTCTTCGCGCATTTTCTTGAACGCGACGCGGAAAGATTGTATACGAGTTACACCATGCGCGGACTACGCGCTGGCCAGCTTCACGACGACGTAAGCTGGCCTGGCCTCGTCAACCAGTTCATCAAACGCTACTTCACGGACGACGTGTTCGGTGAAGCGTATGATACAGTCGCGACCGCGCGACAGCAACCCCACGAGACGGAGAACGCGTACGCGGATCGATTGGAGTCCGCCGCGTTCCGATGCACCGCGGTGTTCACCGAACAAGCACTCGCGCATTATTTCGTGCGCGGACTAGCCCCGGCGACCCGAGCCGCCGTGGCTGAGACGGTGCAACGACTGCCCGGATCGCAGAAGACAGACCTCTCAAGCATCCGCCGTATAGCGACGGCGGAAGGTACTACCTTCCGCGCGCGTCGCGGCCTACCCCTGCCGGATCCGAAACCGGCAGGGAGAGCGGGTCGACCATCGAGGTCGAACGCGACAAGTTCACTCGCGACAGCCCTCCATATTGGAGAAGATGAGTGGCAGGCCGACCCTGTCCTCATCGCGCGAGGCATGGAGCAAGGGGGAGGTCGACCTCCCACACCGGCGTCAACGCGGTCGACCGGAAGCTTCGCCACCGCGTTCGCGCATACTCCGCGCCTGCCAAGCGGTACGGACCACAAGGTGCAGGAGCTGGACATTTCGCGTCAAGGAGGGGATCGCATACCGGCAAGCGTCCCCAAGTTAACCGAAGAGGAGACGCGTCACGCGGCATCTTTCGCATCCACAGACGGTAGCGCGTACGTCTGTTGGCTATGCCGTACGTACGGGCATGCCATGTACGCGTGTCCATTCCTGTCGCCAGAGCAACGGATGTTCACCGCGTACAGGAATTACAAGTACCAGATGGAGACGCGTCCTGGGATGCGCAACCTCCTCCAACAATCGGTTCGCGAGGACCGATTTCCGCGTCAAGGGTACCCGAGTCGAGCGGGTGCGGGCGCCCGCTTCCCGCCCCGCGGTGGCGGGTACCGTCGTAACGAACTCGACCAACGCGGGAGACGCGACTTCCACCAGGCGGACACGCGATATCCGCGTCAAGACGGAAGGGGAGACCGGGACCGTTCCCGACTCCCGCCGGGGGTACAGAACGCGATAATGTACCTCCAGGACTGGGCAGAGGATACGCATGCCCTGCCCAGGGGGGAACGCGAAGGAGATCCGGCACCCGCGGCCCCGCAAATTCTGCAACGTCCGGACGTGGTGAATCAAGGCCTCGAAGTATCCGAATACTTCGACGAAGCCGCGAGACCGAGATGGACCACGCCCGCGCCCCCACTCGTCGAGGGACGCGGAGGCGTGCCAGCTATCGGTAGCGACGCGCTTAGCTCCGATAGCTCCGGTAGCTCAAAAAACGCGTAAAGACGGTTACGTTCGCGCGGTCGCGTGAGCCGTCTTGTCCATATCCCATCGACCCGTCACCGCGAGCCCGACAAGGGCACGGGGGATATTTAGCGATAATATCCCCCACTCCCCCACGCGAAGACGCCGAAACCCGCGTGATTCCGGCGCAGGAAATAAGGGACGTTGTGGCTTCCGTATGCCCGACGCCCGAGAAGAAACCCCCGGAGCCCCCCGTAGGCTGTAAGCTGCGGGAGGACCGCGGACCGCCCAAGGAAGCGACTTGTCGTGCGGACGTCAACGAACAACAGACGTCCCGCGACCAAGGAAGAAGGGCGCGTAAACGCGGAAAGAGCCGTCGCCGACGCCCCAGGCGAAACGACCTCGCGGATCGGACCGCGCCGAAGGTTGTCGACGGCGTCATCTGCTTGATGACGTCGAAGATATATAATGTCCTCGGCTCGATCGCCACGGAGGACAACGCGTTCAAGCCCCACACTATCGCCGTTGATACGTGCTCGGGATACAATCTGGTGAGGAAGGCCGACCTTCCTCCCGACTGGACGCGTTACGTAATACGCGACGCGCCTCTGCCCCGGCTGGCGGGCGCGAATAGCAACCCGCTCAAGCTTAGCGCGGTTGTCCGGCTGGCCGTCCGGCTCCGGAACACGACGTTCCGAGTTCCGTTCGTCGTCGCGGACCAGCTCGCGGTTCCCGTTCTCCTTGGGACCGCGTTCATTGACGCGCACGTGCGTCGTATCGATGTCGACGCACAGAAGCTTGACCTCCGTCAAGGTGGCTCCATTGCCATTGTCGACGGGAGGGGGGAGCCGTCTCCCCCGACCAGACGACAAGGCCGTCAGACGAGCCGAGCTGACGTACGCGAAGAAGCCCCGCAGGCGATCCGTATTGCCCGCTGGGTTACCATCCCCGCGATGTCACAAGCTCGCGTACGGGTAACGACCGCGGGGAAAGGGCTCGTCTTCTTGGAGCCAAAGCCGTCGCCTCAGCACCGCCTCGGGGTGAGGTTGACCAACGGCGTAGCCGAGGTCCTACCGCACCAGACCTTCGAGGCCGTCGTCGCGAATTTTTCGCGTTGCACAAGGCGGCTACCAAAGCACACCGTCGTTGGCTACGCGAAACGAAACCCCCTCGCGATCCTAACGCCAGAGCGCCGGGTCGCGGAGGAGATCGCGCACGCGTTGCACCTTACCGACTTGGACGACCAAGTCGGTGAGGTAGGAGCTGGCCGACCCAGCTCCGCCGAGGAGGTGATCGCGAACGCGGAGGTACGATCCGCGGAGTACCCCTCGCCGACGGAGGGCACTGTACGCGTACCAGATAAGGATCCCAAAAATCCCGCCACGGATTGGGAAAAGGGAGTGGATTTGTCATACATCAGTGATGACAGGTTACGCGGACAAGTCCTCGAGATGCTACGCAAGCACTCGGGCTTGTGGGACGGTACGCTCGGAACGATCCGAGCGACGGAACACCGTATCCCCCTCGAGCCAGGCACGAAGCCCATCCGCTCGATGCCCTATCGGAAAGGGCCCGCGATGCGCGAAATGGTCGCGAAAGAGGTCTACAAGATGCTGAATGCGGGAGTCATCGAACCCGCCAGCACCGAGTGGGCCTCTCCGGTAGTCCTAGTTCCAAAGAAGGACGGAACCCTTCGGTTCTGCGTGGACTACCGGCGCGTGAACGCGAAGACGCTAGCGGATTCGTATCCGCTGCCGCGTATGGACGATTGTATAGATTCGCTGGGCGACGCGGCAGTCTTCACGACGCTGGCAGATACCAGTCGCGCCGGAGGACCGTGACAAGACGACGTTCACCACGCACATGGGGACTTTTCGCCACCTACGGATGCCGTTTGGGCTGAAAGGGGCACCGGCCACCTTTCAGCGCGCGCTCGACATCATCCTCTCAGGCGTCCGTTGGCAGATTTGCCTCGTCTATTTGGATGATGTCATCGTCTTTTCGCGTACGCACGAGGAGCACGCGAAACACCTCGACACTGTCTTGAGCCTGTTGGGGAGCGCCGGCATCTCCCTCAAGCTCAAGAAGTGTAGCTTCTTTCAGCCCAAGGTCCATTACCTGGGGCACGTTATATCCCCAGGTAAGCTCAGCGTCGCGGAGACCGCAGCCGACGCGTTCCGGACGTTCACGTTCCCGAGGACGCTGACGCAGGTGCGCTCGTTCCTCGGGGCGTGCAACGTCTACCGCCGCTTTGTCAAGGGATTCGCGAAAATCGCCCGTCCACTGACGGATATGACGCGCAAGGATGAAGACCCCGACTTCGACCATCCCACCGAGTCGCAACTACATGCGTTCGAGGAGCTCAAGTCGCGGATGATCGCCCCACCTATACTCGCGCTTCCGCGGTATGGACGACCGTACATGATAGATACGGACGCGAGCGCGTATCAGCTTGGCTGCACGCTGTTGCAGGAGCACGACGGGTCCAACGACTGGCGCCCCGTCGGCTACTGGTCCTACTCGCTGAACGACAGCGAGAGGAACTACAGCGCGACTGAACGCGAGTGTTTCGCCGTAGTGTGGGCCGTCCGCACACTACGGCCGTACGTAGAGGGAACGAAGTTCACCGTCCGAACGGATCACGACGCCTTGAGGTGGCTCATGTCCCTCACAGAGAGTTCCGGAAGACTCACCCGGTGGCGGCTACGTCTGGCTGAATACGACTTCACCATTCAGTACCGTCCCGGGCGCGTGCATCAGGTGCCCGATGCCCTGTCAAGCCTCGTGACGCCTCGTGTCGCCGATGACCCTCGCCCCATCGTCGAGGTGGATGACGACATTCCCACCTTTGACGGGGGTACGACCGTTCGAGACGTATCTGACGAGCTCGCGGACCACGTTTGTACCGCGAGCTGTGACCAACAGGCCGTACATGTCTTCGTGACGACACGGAACCAAGCCGGGTCAAGGACGAGGTCGCGCGTACGAATGCGCGACGAACCGCGAGGCGACGACGAATCCCCCGCTCTCCAAGGACCCACTTCGTTTTGGGAGGAGAACGACGAGTTCGACGCCGCCGACATCGAGCGCGCCGAAAACCCCGACGGCGGCGCGCCCGACTCTCCGGTCGCACCACCGCAGGACGACCTCCCGGCCCCTCTTACGATAGAGGAGATAGTCGAGGAGCAACGCGTGGATGACTTCTGCCAAACCGTCTTGGCACGACAGTCAGAGTCCCGGGACTCCGCGTTCTTCGAGGACCACCAAGGGGTGCTCAAACGGAGACACCCCTTTGATCCTGATATCGTCCAGGTGGTGGTACCTCGGACGCTCCGCGCTAGGCTCCTCCGCTTGTGCCACAACCCGGCCATCGCGGGACACCCAGGCCAGAATCGTATGTACTTCGCCCTTCGACGCAAGTACTACTGGCCCCATCTCGCTGCAGATGTCGCTGCCACGGTGCGAGGGTGTCGGACCTGCGCGATGAACGGGGTCAAGTTGCGGAAACACCTCAACCGTTTGAAGTTGTTCCCCGCCAAGCGGCCACTCGAGAGCCTCGCGATTGACATCTTGGGTCCGCTCCCGAAGACGAAGGCAGGGAAACGTTTCCTCCTCGTTATCACTGACCGCTTCACTAAGTTAACACAAGTTGTCGCGCTTCGAACAGTGACCGCGTACACTGTCGCGACAGCATTCTGTGACGCGTGGGTCTTCAAATACGGCGTTCCGCGTTCGCTGTTGTCGGACAACGGTCCTCAATTTAACGCGAAGTTCTTCCACAGCGTGTGTCGCGTACTGGGGATAACTAACTTATATACGTCCGCGTATCATCCCCAGACGAATGGACAGGTTGAACGTTACAACCGGACTATCGCGTCGATGCTTCGGAACTATGTCAACGAGCATCAGGATGATTGGGACGTGTACGTGGGACCGCTTACGTACGCGTACAACTCCCACGTACACCGAACCACGCGTACGACACCCTTTGAGCTCGTGCTCAGCAGACCCCCGCCGGAGTTCTCTCTTCGAAGAGCCGACTGGGACGCGCCCCCTCGGGGCAAGGAAACTCAACGCGCAGAGTTTCTCAAGACCTTTGACGAGACCATCTAAAAAGCTTACGAATGCTTGCATCGTACGCAAGCCCGCTACAAACGCGACTTCGATAAACGCGTACGAAGAATTAACACGCGACTCAAGCCGGGGGACTACGTGTACCTCAACCCCACCGATGGGGCAAAGACGTCGAACAAGCTCGCGTCACCGGCCGTTGGACCATACCGCGTACTGGCCAACGACAAACGAACCATCACGATCGACCGTGATGGGGTGACGGAGCGCGTCTCGGCGGACCGCTGCGTGTACGCGCCCTCTCCGACGGACGCGCCACGCGCAAGTGCAACAACCCCAGGTGACCTTGCCGACAAGGTCACCGAGGGCACGCAGTACGCGGTCGAGCGTCTGCTCAAGCATCGCGTAGTAGAGGACGGAACTACGGAGTTCCTCATCAAGTGGGCTGACTAAGACAAGCCCACTTGGACTGCACGAACACATGTTCCCGAGGAGCTAGTGTCGCGATACGCAAAACGACTGAGAACGCGTACAGGCAGGGAACTCACCTCCGAAGTGAACGCGGTCGTTCACTCTTGAGAAGGGGGCCCCCAACCGCTTCGTCACCGCGTAATTAACACGTCGCGGTTAGGAACAGATGACGCATACGAACGGACAAACGTACCCAACCGGGGCCGCCAACGAAAGCGCGAGAAGCCAAAACGAATTGACAATCAAGCTCATCGAACACGACCGACGTCGTCAACAAAGCGCGAAAAGCGAAGACAGCACGGACTGTACAACGAAAATGGCAAGCCCTGGAACATCAAGTACAGGAGGGGAGCATACGATCTCCCAAGATACGCGAGAGCGTCACGATAACACTCGCCGATCGAGTACTTGAACCGGAAAACAAGAGCGACGCCAATACGTATGGACAGCCCAAGCTCACTGCGCGACACACAAATACCAAGCGGCTCGAACCGCTGGTAACGAAGCGTGTCGCGCACTTGCCAACTAGAAGTGGGAGGGCGACGTAACCCTCCTAGCCAGGAAATGACGCGAACGGTCGCGACGAGCTCCACGCGTAGGGCTACTCATGATCCCGCGACCGCGCACGACCGAAGGGGTACCGATGAAAAAAGGGCGGGCCCACCAGAATTAGAAAGCCGCGCGGGCCGCCATACCCCTCCAGCCAATCCGTTACCACGTACCCAAAATTATTTTGGGGAACGTACCAAAAATATGGGGAAAATACAGTCCGAATGACACTGTATGCCAAACCGCCGCCGCCTCTGGAAATAATCAAAAAAAAGAGGCGTGACGTACAGTGGGGCAAGACGCACGTGCGCACGTGCGCACACGACCGACAGGACAAGTGTCGACAGGAACGACACGCAATCGGACAGCGAAGGTCAGCGCGCGAAGCAAGCTGCCCTCCGCGGGGGTAAGAGCCACCCCGCACTGAGAGGGCACCGGAGCGGACCCTGACTCCTCCCCCAGGCGAATACGCCGACACAGTCGCGCTCGCGCCGCCCAAGGGGCCTACGACGAAGCTGTCGCAATTTACCTAACCACCGAGCGCGCGACCGACTCCCGGTTCCGAAACGTCGGCCGGAATTTCTTCCTCGGAGTCGGAGGGCTCGCGGGCGTCTGCTTCACGCCACGACCACCTCCCCGCACAGTACGGGAACAAATCGTGAGGGCGACAAAGCCACCGCGACCGTGACACCAGCGCGCCAGGGACGCGATCCCTCGCAACCCTCCCTATGCTACTCTCTGACGTTTGTTTTCCCGCGTGCGTGCACACAGAGATTAAGACAAACGCGCGCCGCGCCCGGGCGCCGCGCTGGCCAAGGCGACACCAAGTGTGACGCAAGCCCGAGATCGGATAGGGCAGGACGCCCGCTTCCGTGGCGCGTGGCGATCTACTTGCCAAGGAACAGGGGACCGGTAGAAGAACATGGCTCGGACGCGGTGTACAAGACAACTCGCACGGGATGATTCTGAGGATGTCGCGCCAGCGGCTCGGGCCGGTGGCGAAGCGGAATTGCGAGGAGGATGACGGGGAACCCGTAAGGCGAGCACGGGCGGAAGCAGGCCACGACAGGAGACCGCGGTCGCCCCGGAACATGAGCACAGCGTCGCGCGTCGCCTGAGCAGCATCGGCCGTGATGCGGGCGGGGCCCTGTCGCTCACTCCTCCCAGGTGGGCCCGGCCGACGGTGGAGAAGGGACAAAGTTCCGAACGACTTACGATCTCACCCCTCGGCTATCGAGCATCGCGCGCACGGCTCGAATTGTCCGCGAAGTACCTTTTCGAAGGCTCGCTCGACTCCCTCCCCTTTCATTACGCGTCATGAACCGATCCCTGACGGACAGGGGACTTTCCGGAGTGGGTGTGACGGGAAATTATCGACGTACGGACAACAATAACGATGGAACGAAATTATCCCTGGAGGACCTGAAAGGGCAACTCATGGGGTCACCCCTTGCGCACGTGGGATCAATGACAAGATACGAAATGCTGGAAGGACCCTACGCGAAGTATGAAGAGAGAGTTGTCGGGGAAGGCGACGAGGACGGGGAGACTGGTTTCGACCCCAACTGTAGGGGCATAATGAGGAACACGTGACCTGATAAATAGGTAATGGACCCGAGATCGTCCACCAGGACGGCGAGAGCCCGAAAATGTCGGGGGAGAAACGGATACAAGGGATACGGAATAGGGGACGTGCGGAGAAAGAGTCCGGGACCGAATTCAACCCAGGGTGACGTTGAAAGGAGGAAAATTAGGGTCGCTAGCGGCAAAAGAGTGGGGCATCCGATCGAGACGAGAGCAAGGGTACACTGCTGTATCCCCGAAACGATCGCGCGACTACGATGGCTACGATAGCCGATGGCACCGCGTACGTGTAACAGCAGCAGAGGGGAGGAGAGCGGAACAACGGCAGTCGCGCGGAGGGGACCGTACGAAAGGGGGAAGAGCCACACATGGGACGGGACGCATTTTTGGCCAACGTAGGGGCCTTCTTTCCACCCCGGCGTGTGTATACGTTTAACGCAATAGTTTCTGTACTGGAAAACGTGTCGAGGGCCGCGGAGCGTACGTGACGCGAAGGTGGCTCTCGATTGCCGACCTCACACCCCTCGCTCGCCCCATCGGACGGGGTGGGGCGCCAACGCCGTAACGCGACGAAAAAGGGAAGGGTCGGACGGTCCGTCAGTGAGCGACATCACGGACCGACGCCAAGTAAGGAAAAAGGATCTATCGATTTTACGGGAAAGCACGAGTCGAGGAAGAAACCTCGAGGTATAGCAGGGCCGCACGACTAATGGCTCGTGCCATCAGTAGCGCCTGCCGGACCAGAAACGTGGGAAGGCGGGGGACAGTAGCTCGGGTGCCGGGGCACCTCCGACCCGAGCTCCTCCAACGACGGCATGGTGACCTCGCCGTGCCGCGGCCAAACGTGGGCCGACGCGTCATGAGTGAAGCCACCACCCTCGGCACGGAGGGTTTCGTATCCCGGTTGGACATAAGGATCCCGCACGGCGGGGCGCGATGCGGACGCCCCAGTGTGACGGGGTGTCGCGAACCCTCGTTGTGCCGCGACACGGAGATCGTCTCGTTCGCGGCGGTATCGGTCGCGATCCGCCAGAGCACGCTCGAGAGCCTCCGACTGCCGACGGGACGATTCACGGAAATTGTCTAAAGCTCCTTGAGCTCGGCGGAGGTCCGTCGCGTGGACCTCCCGCTCCGCGTTGATCCGGCGTGCTTCGTCGCTGCGCGTAAGATACCAGCTGGCGAGGGTGCTCAACAACCCGCCAACCTTCCAAACCCGACGAGACGAGGTCCCGAGGGCACGAGCCAGGCCGGGAATGGCCAAGATGTCCCCCAGCGATAAGACGAGCTGTGGCGTCGCGGAAGGGGGAGTAGGGTCTTGACGCGCCAAACTCAGAGGGGGAACAGGCGGAACCCCCGACGCAAATTGAGGAGACACACCGGGTGCCTCCGGCCACTGGAAATTGATCATGCGCGACGGCGCGAAGGCCGGGACATCGCTGTCCACCTCTCGGTGTCGCTTACGTTGAGCCTCGCGACGGGCGGAGCCCACACCGGCCCCTCTCCCCGTGGCAATCGGTGAAGGTTGGGGAGAGGCCGGCTTCGCGACGAACGCGTCGGACCGCAGGTCGTACAGGAGGAAAGCGCTTCGCTCGCCCGTGGTGTAGTCGGTCCACGGGCGATGCGTACACTCAGAGACTTGACACGCGCGGTGCATAAGGGTTAGCACAGAGGCGAGGTCCCACATCGCGTGTTTGGAGTTCACTTCCAGGGGGTGGAGTGGTACCACGGGGAGGTCGAAAGCAACCCTTCCAAGCAACGCGAGGACCCCCGTGGGCTGAACAAACACGCGGCGGTTGATGTGGACCTCGGCCATAAACGCGTTACCCAGGGCCCACGCCCACTCACGTTCGAAGTTGTGTACAAGCTCGGCGTGGGCCGGATGGTCGGGGTCCGCACAAGCGTAACCAAAATGCTTTAAAGCATACGGAAGCAACGCGTGTACTCCGAAAGACGGAAGGGACTCCCGCACAGCTTCCGGTAGCTCGGGGAAGTCCCTCGGAGTGATACCTTGCTCGAAGGACGCCGATCTGAAGACGCGGCCGTCATCCTCCTCGCAGTGGCGGTAGGTCGCCCAATCGTGGGGCGACACCGCGACCGAGTAGAGGCGCATGAGGGAGCTCGCCGATTTCTGGAGAGCCACGCGAGCCTTCGAATAGGCATAAGGACGGGGACTCAGGTAGAGCTCCTCAACCTCGGAAAGGATGAACCGTCGCGGGGCGCCCGGCAAACGACCAACCAGGTGCTCGGCCATGCGGTCGACATAGATGACTTCGCCGGACTTGTACGCGAACGTCCTGTCGCAAGGGATCGCGTCGGGGATTTGATATGGAACTCCCCCGCCCTTGCCCGTCAGCCTAGCAAGGACGAGGCCGGCCTCGTCCACGCGACCTGCCTCGTAAATGCGACGCACGCGCATGAGGTCAGGGCGCAAAACGTCACGCGATAACAACTCCGCGAGGGTGATCCCCGTTCTGGCGTAACGACGCCACGGGAACCTGAGCCGCTCCACGGGCAGCGGCATCGAGCGGGCCAGGGCAGTGCCAAACCACTGGGTGGTGTCGTCGGCCAACTCCGCCCCCGCGTCGAGATTACCTCGGGTCTTCGGAGGCAGGAGGCCCGGCTGCCGGCAGCTCCCCCATGCCCCATACGACCCGGGGCGCGGCTGGTAAGGCGCGCTCATACGCGGCGCGTCGGACATGTGGTCAGGAGGAACCTCCCCGACCTTCCTGCGTTCGACGTCGCCCCCTTGGGGGAGCGCAGCCCCCGACGAGGCGGGACGAAATTCCACACTCCCGGTGGACCCCAAGGGGCCGCGACTCTTCTGGAAGGGTGGCAGCACGGGCGCCGCGGGAGGGACAAATCCCCCTGCGCGAGAAGGATGCGCGACAGAGTCCCCAGAAGAGCCCGGGGGAGGTACTGCACGCGGGGGCACGGAGGCCCCCGAGAACGGCGGAAGCGCGGGGAGCCCGACGGAAGGGCCCCCAGACGAAGGACGCGCCTCCGGAAGCGACGACATGAGGACGACGACGCGGTGAGCAGCGCGTGAGTGGCAACGACGGGGAACACCCGCGGCGGCGGGTGAGGAGAGGTGGATGAGGATGCAAAACCAGGGGGCACGGAGTACGGCGGGGACGTAAGGGGAGCAAGGTCGATTGGTGGACGGCGCCGAAGACAGCGCCGGATCAAGAGGGGACAGGACTAAGGCTCGGGAAGCGACCGGGTCGGACATGGCTCTCTCACTCCTCAAGGGTGAACGCGGACGTTCACTCTTGAGGATGGGGCCGTGTGGCATAACGGCGGTTCGCGATTAGATTTAGATCAGATCAATACGAACCACACCGGCGCACACGTGTACCCCCACGTGTACGAAGGACGCGGGACCACACGCGTACACGTGTAGGAGGCGCGTACCACCGCGCGTACAGTACGCGTCTCACACGTGTGCTGTCAGCCCCGACGGCTGACAGCATTACAGCGCGGGACGACCCGCGCTACAGTAAGTTACTACAGCATACCAGTACTGTAGTATTATGATAGACGCGTTGTATACATTAAATACGAGCGCGACCGGCGGCGGGGTAGGTGGACAAGCACGGACTTGTCCACGACCTACCGCCTAGGTCCGTCTTCCAGCTTAACTGACGAGCGCGATCCGCCTTCGCGCGCGTTAACCGGGACAAAGCGGGTAGGGGACAGCCGCGTACGCGAGCGAGCCTAGATCCGCCTCCGCCCGTCAGCGCTGGTACGTTACCCAGCGCTGCTCCGGGGCGTCGAGGCGTAGATCGGCCCGCGCGTACGCTCGTCCCCAACCGTCCCGCTCTACCACGCTACCAGGGCCCGCTTCTCTGTCCCGTGAGCTGTGTGTTCTCCCCGTCTTCTCGCCCCTCGTACGGGTCTACATCGAGCTAAGTATACACCCCTCTCCGTTGGGGGGTGTTATACTACAGTGGTCTCCCGACCTAGAAGGCCACGCGATTATCGCGAGAAGAATATCGTTCGGATCCGCGTCCGCGCGCATCGAAATGGAAGAAGGAACCGCGAACTCGATTCAGACGGAACCGGCGAATATGGAGTCAACTGCGCGCCGCGCCTCCGAGTCAGGCGCGCTGCGCGCCCCCTTCGGCGGCGGCGCCGCAGGTCCTACCGACCGCGAACCGTCGCCTGGGTTTTCAGAAGGACGCGCTCGCGCGATGTATGACAGGATCGCGGAATACATCGAGGACGTCCGGACCTCGCTTCGAATTGACGTCTCGGACGCGGTATATACGCGCTGTATGGAAGAGCTACGCTCGCTTCGCGAAGGAAGGTTTGACCGCGTCTCCCAATCCTTGGAGAACCTCCGAGCGCTAGTCGACCAGCTACAGAGTCGGCTAGCGCTCGTCGAGGATTCGCGTCTCGATTCCCCTGTCAG